>NW_017670238.1:2526939-2554671 GCF_001879085.1 Nicotiana attenuata
ATATTTCGGGGAAAGCTTAATTGGCATCGCTTCAGAATGGTATATGGACCAAGATGTCTCGCGTTGGCATATTTGGGACGATCTGGCCCGAGACTTTGTTCGACAATTTCAGTACAACATAGACATCGCGCCAGACAGGAACTCCTTGGCGAATCTATAGAAAAAGCCTTCAGAAAGTTTCCGTGAATATGCAATTAAGTGGCGTGAACAGGCGTCAAGAGTGAAGCCTCCGATGGATGAGGTAGAGATGGTCAATGTTTTCCTTCAAGCTCAGGAAGCAGACTATTTTTAGAATATGATGTCCGCTATGGGCAAGCCCTTCGCAGAGGCAATAAAAATCAGAGAGATGGTAGAGAATGGGCTAAAAACGGGTAGAATTTTGAGCCAGTCAGCCATAAGAGCAACCTCCCAAGCCATCCAAGGCGGGTCTGGAGGAATGGCCAAAGGCAAAAAGAAAGAAGAAACAGTGATGGCAGCATCGGGAGGAAGAAGATACCGGGCTCCTAGACCGGTGTTCTCTAAAAGAACCCCTCAACACTACTATCATCATACTGATATGGCTTACGCTCCTCCACCTTATGCGGTCATGAATGCTCAACCCTTCGGCCGACCGCAACCACAAGCTAACCGAAATCCACCTCCATTCCAAAGAAATCAACCTCCTCACCAGAACCAATATAATCCCCGACCACCGTAAAATAACTTCCGCCCTCGAGAACCACCCAGACGACCAAATTTTACGCCGATTGGTGAACCTTACTCCAGTCTGTTCCCGAAACTCGTCCAGATGAATCTGCTGCAGCCTATTCCCCAACGAGAGGTCCATTGTGCCTACCATTCAGGAGCTGAAGGGCATAGTACTGATAACTACTGGACATTGAAGAAAGCTGTGGAAGATTTGATTGAACAAGGGAAAATAGTGTTGAGGGATGAAGAAGCCCCGAATGTGACCAATAATCCGTTACCCGCTCACAACAACGGGCCGGTAATCGGGATGATCTGTGAAGACAGAGAATTTGATCCAGCATTAAAAGCTATAATTGCTATTGCCGACGCAGAAAAGAAACCCAAGGTACCCCCGAAGCAAGAGAAAGGGGAGAAGAAGAATAAAAGTGTCAAAAATGAGCCTGAGAAGAAACCTGAGATAAAAGCAGAGACGGAACCTCTTAAGAATGGAATCCTCTATGTTCCGCGAGGACGCCAAGAAAAACCATTAGTTGTCAGTGCTCCAAGGAAGTTTGAAGTAAAAAGGGAAACGCAAATATATGTACCAAAAGGAGCTTATGTGGTACGGGGGACAATTAAGCCGCCTCGGCTGAATGAGCCAGTGGTTATTGGACGCGTACCACAGAAGCCAATGACAGACCCCTCTGCAGTGCCATGGAACTATCAGCAAACAGTGGTTACATACAAGGGCAAAGAAATTTCGGGGGAACATCCAGGGAAAACCTCTGTCGAGAAATATTCAAATGTACAGGAGGTAAACAATGCCGCTCGAAAGCGCTTTCTGTCCAAGAAGCCAGTGAGTGCTGAGGAAGCAGAAGCCTTCTTCCAGAAAATGAAGATGCCTGATTATGAAACAGTGGATCAATTAAGGAAATATCCTGAACAGGTGTCCCTGCTATCATTGGTAACGAAATCCTCCGAACATCAGAAGATCTTGATGAAAACTTTGAATGAGGCGTATGTGCCAATTGAAACTTCAGTCGAACAGCTCGAAAGGATGGCAGAAAGGTTCTTCGCTGTCAATCAACTCTCGTTTAGTAAAAATGACTTGCCTTCGGAAGGCGCAGCTCACAACAAAGCCTTGTATCTGACTGTCAAATGTGAAGGTTATTATGTCAAGCGAGTCATGGTGGATGGAGGCTCGGGGGTTGACATCTGCCCACTCTCCACATTGCAAAGGATGGAAATCGGGACAGGAAGGATTCGTCCGAATAATGTTTGTGTGAGAGCTTTTGATGGTGTTAAGAGGGATACCATCGGCGAAATTGATTTGATATTGACCATAGGTCAGGTGGAGTTCGAGGTAACCTTCCAGGTGCTGGACATGGATACATCTTATAATTTTCTTCTGGGAAGGCCCTGGATCCATGCTGCAAGAGTTGTACCCTCTACCCTCCACCAAATGGTAAAATTCGAATATGAAGATCAGGAAATCGTGGTCCACGGAGAAGACGAGCAGTCCATTTATCGTGACCCATCTATCCCATGTTTGGAGGCGAGGGAAGGAAGTGAGCATATTGTTTATCAAGCCTTTGAAATTGTGGTGGCAGATCAGCACGAGGAGGGAAATCCTTGTCCTCAACCTTTCCTGTCTAATGCTTCAATCATGGTGGCCAAAGAGATGATTAGACACGGTTTCAAACCAGGAAAAGGGTTAGGAAAAGCTTTACAAGGAATATCTGAGCCGGTAACTCTACCCACAGCAGAAAAGTTTTTCGGGATAGGCTTCCACCCTACCCCAGATGATGAGAAATGGGCCGAGGAAAGAAAGAAAGAAGGATGGGTTCTGCCACTACCCTTGCCACATCTCTATGATACTTTTGTCAAGCCCAAGTATGGAAAAGAAGAGGACGATGAGGTGTTCACAGCCGAGGAAATCGAAGATATATGTGGAGCTATGAGACAAATGCTTTATGAAATCAACATGGTTCAGCCAGGCGAAGGGACTAGCACCGCTGAGGTGTTCTATATGGGACCAGATGCTAAGCTCCAAAACTGGAAGGCTACACCATTCCCGATCAGGCGGGAGTCCCGGTAGACTAGCCCTGTCACCTTTTCTGCATCCCGAGTTATTTCAGGGTGTAACTCGGATGTTTCTTTTAGTTTCTTGTCTTTAAATTCCTGAATGTAAACCCTGTTATCTTTCCAATTCCAAGAAATGAAATCAATATTTCATCGTCCATTTTTCTTTTTATTCTTTCTAATTTTGGTTATTTTTCCCTTTTCATCTTTTCTTTTCAGTTATAATAATGCGACTTTAAATAACATGACATGCTTGCGGACTTCATGCCCAGACTCAAACACGCTGTCTAATTGTGAAATAATGAATCAAGAACCGGAATATGATGAAGAAGAGGCTTTTAGGGAAATAAACCGAGAATTGGAACAATTTGAGAACAAACCTAAGCCAAGTCTGAATGACACTGAACCGGTTAATTTGGGAACTGTCGAAGAAATAAGGGAAACCAAAATAAGCATTCACACAGATGAGCAAACTCGAGATGCAATAATCCAACTCCTATTCGAATTTAAAGATGTGTTTGCTTGGTAGTATGACGACATGCCAGGACTGAGTATGGATCTAGTGGTGCACAAATTTCCAATTTACCCCGATTGTCCTCCAGTACAGCAAAAGCAAAGGAAGTTTAAAACTGATATCAGTGATAAGATCAAAGAAGAAATCACAAAACAGTTGAAGGCGGGGGTAATCCGAGTGGTCCGATATACTACATGGTTAGCCAATGTGGTTCCAGTGCCAAAGAAAGACGGGAAAACCCGGGTGTGTGTGGATTACCGAGATTTGAATAGGGCAAGTCCCAAAGACAATTTCCCGTTACCTAACATTCACATCCTTGTTGATAACTGCGCCAAACATGAAATACAGTCCTTCGTGGATTGTTACGCAGGATATCATCAGGTGTTGATGGATGAAGAAGATGCCGAGAAGACAGCTTTCACTACACCCTGGGGTACCTACTGTTATCGGGTCATGCCATTTGGGCTGAAGAATGCTGGGGCAACTTATATGAGAGCCATGACCACCATTTTCCACGATATGATGCATCAAGAAATAGAGGTGTATGTGGATGATGTAATCATTAAGTCCCGAACTCAGAGTGACCACGTGCGAGATTTGAGAAAGTTCTTCGAACGGCTGCGCAAGTATGATCTGAAGTTGAATCCAGCTAAATGTGCCTTCGGAGTCCCATCAGGCAAGCTCCTAGGTTTCATAGTCAGCAGGAGAGGTATTGAGTTAGATCCAACAAAGATAAAGGCCATTCGAGATTTACCTCCTCCAAGAACTAAGAAGGATGTGATGAGCTTATTGGGCAGGTTAAACTATATCAGTCGATTCATCGCTCAACTGACTACCACTTGTGAGCCCATATTCAAACTGTTGAAGAAAGATGCGACAATCAAATGTACATCCGAATGTCAAGAGGCCTTCGACAAAATCAAGGAATATTTGTCAAATCCTCCAGTATTGGTCCCACCGGAGCATGGGCGACCTCTCTTTTTGTATCTGACAGTGTTGGAAAATTCTTTTGGCTGTGTTCTTGGGCAGCATGATATAACCGGCAGGAAAGAGCAGGCAATTTATTATCTGAGCAAGAAGTTCACCAGCTATTAGGCCAGATACACTTTGTTGGAAAGAACATGCTGTGCTCTGACATGGGTCGCTCAAAAGTTGAGAAAGTATCTTCAAGCCCACACCACCTATCTAATAACCAGGTTAGATCCTTTGAAGTACATATTCCAGAAACCGATGCCCACTGGGAGACTGGCAAAATGGCAAATCTTGCTCACTGAATTTGACATAGTCTATGTTACTCGCACGGCAATGAAGGCCCAGGCGTTGGCAGATCATTTGGCTGAAAACCCGGTTGACGAGGAATACCAACCATTAAGCACCTATTTCCCGGATGAGGAGGTAAATTCAGTAGAAGCCATCTCTGAGGACACTCGTGCTTGGAAAATGTTCTTTGACGGAGCAGTAAATGCAAGAGGCGTAGGCATTGGGGCAATCTTAATATCACCCAATGGTCAGCACTACCCAGCTACAGCAAGGCTCCGATTCTTTTGCACAAACAATACGGCTAAGTACGAAGCCTGTATCATGGGCATGAATATGGCAACTGACCAAGATGTTGAAGATTTATTAATCATGGGAGACTCTGATTTGATTATCCAGCAAGCCCAGGGAGAGTGGGAGACTCGAGATGTTAAGCTCATTCCCTATCGACAGCATGTAGAAGATCTCACCAAGCGCTTCAAGTTGATAGAGTTCAGGTATATCCCTCGGTGTCACAATGAACTAGCCGATGCACTCGCCACTCTAGCTTCAATGCTGCCTTACCCAGGCAATGCCCATATTGACCCTCTGGAGGTTCAAATCAAAGAAAAGCACGGGTATTGTAATGCGTTTGAGGCGGAAGCCAGCATTCAGCCCTGGTATCATGATATCAAGAGATTTCTGAAAACACAGGAATACCCCAAGCAAGCCACTGGAGATCAGAAAAGAACCATTAGACGGCATGCGAGCGGTTTCTTCTTAAGCGGTGATGTTTTGTATAAAAGGACCCCGGACCTCAACCTGCTAAGATGTGTTGACGCCGAGGAAGCTGGAAGAATTATGCATGAAGTGCACGCAGGAGTATGCGGACCTCATATGAATGGTTATGTGCTGGCAAAGAAAATTCTGCGAGCCGGGTATTACTGGATAACTATGGAAAAGGACTGTTTCAGCTTTGTTCGAAAATGCCATCAATGTCAGGTGCACGGTGACTTGATTCATGCACCTCCAATGGAGCTTCATCCGATGTCAGCACCTTGACCGTTTGTTGCTTGGGGTATGGATGTCATTGGGCCGATCGAGCCGAAAGCTTCAAACGGGCATAGATTCATATTGGTGGCAATTGACTATTTCACAAAATGGGTTGAGGCCATCAATCTCAAGTCGGTCACCAAGAAAGCTGTGGTAGACTTTGTGCACTCCAATCTCATTTGCCGTTTTGGCATTCCTGCAACTATCATTACCGACAATGCTGCAAATTTGAACAGTCGTCTGATGGGAGAGGTATGTGAACAATTTAAGATAACGCATAGAAATTCTACTCCTTATCGGCCAAAAGCCAACGGTGCCGTTGAAGCAGCAAATAAGAACATCAAGAAGATTCTGAGGAAGATGATTCAAAGCTCCAGGAAATGGCATGAAAAGCTACCTTTCGCATTACTCGGGTATCGTACCACAGTACGTACATCAATTGGAGCGACACCGTACTTGTTGGTTTACGGTACTGAAGCTGTCGTACCTGCGAAAGTAGAAATTCCTTCACTCCGGATAATCGTTGAAGCGGAGATTAAGGACAGTGAGTGGGTTAACACCCGACTAGAGCAATTGTCATTAATTGATGAAAAATAGATGGCCGCAGTTTGTCACGGGCAGTTATACCAACAAAGAATGGCCCGCGCTTATAACAAGAAAGTGCGTCCCAGGAATTTTGAAGTGGGACAGCTGGTACTCAGACGCATTCTCCCTCATCATCAGGAAGCAAAACGGAAGTTTGCCCCTAATTGGAAAGGTCCATACATAATCCGAAAGATATTGCCAAGAGGAGCACTGTATCTGGGAGACATCGAAGGAAATGACCCTGAAACAGCAGTCAATGCAGATGCAATCAAAAGTATTATGTCTAGGCCTCCTGCGATGATGGCTTTTGTGCAATTGAGATGACGAAGGCTTTTCTTCTCGCTATCCAAACACTATTAACCTTTCGTAAACCCATTTGAGCCGGTTATCCTTCCTTGGCTACCCTCTTTGGAACCCGGAAGTATTATCGAAAAAACAAAGAAAAAAAAAGAGAGAAAAAAAAAAGAAAAAAGAAAAGAAAATATGAAGAGAAAAAAAGAAAGAAAGAAAAGAAAAAGAAAATATGATGAAATGAAAAAGAAAAGAAAACAAAAACAAAAAAAAACAAAACAAAAATTATTTACCTGAACTACGTTTGACTTGATTCCGAAAGGTTACGTAGGCAGCCTCTCGCTGAGGTTCAGTCACACCAAAACAAAAATCCCAATTTCCCCAAAAGATGAAACTGGGGCAGATGATATAATGGTTCGGCCATGAATCCACCGAAATGATTCCAAAGTTGTAGTTCCGCCCAAAATCCTTTTTACCCCAAAACCTTGTTCAAGTCCTTCCGATCAATTGACAAAGGCATGGAAGTGGCAAACGTCATTGTTGGAATCTGACACAATGCAAATTGAGAGAAATGAAATGAGAGAGTCTTATCGGTGAAAACCTTCGGGCACCATAAGGCGATGGTGAGTAGAGAAACTGAAAATGAGAGAGTTCGCTTAGTGAAAACTCGCAAAGAGCACTATCGGGCGACGGTGAGAAGAGAAATGAGAGAGGTCGATTGGCGAAAACCCGCAAAGGGCGCTATTGGCCGAAAAGAAGACATCTCACCACTAAAAGAGTCCTGGCAAGGTCCCCTGGTTTTGAAATAAGGATCAATGGGTTCACGAGAAACTGGAAAGTTTGTGTGGGTCGGGCGTCCAGTCCAACAAGCATGTCATGTTCATTTGAAGCCAGCATGCACCCCAGATAAGTCCTCCTTTTCCCCCGAAAGGGACGCTTCTCTTTAAAATCATATGCTTGCCTTTTGCATTCTTTTCCTTTGAATCCCTTTCGGTTTAACTCTGATTCCGTAACTAGTACAAAGAAAAGGTGGCAGGACCGGCTTCACAGGGCTCCGCTTGGTCAGAGTCGAAGAAAATACCCAGCCTCAGCGAGTGCGTCAGGCCAATCCCGACAGACCATAGTGGCTGATGCTTTCGAAGAAAAGACAATGGAAAAGAAAGAAAATCAAAGGCAAAGGCAGAATAAAGTGAAAAGGCCAGAGCCCAAACAGGCGAGCCATAATGAAATCCTGAGAGTTGAACCCAGTGCGACCCAAAAGAAATAAAATGCGCAAGCGCTGAAACAGCTTTGCAGCAGGAAAACGATCAAAAAGGAAGTTTCCCCCCAAATTCTTTCATGCGTTTTGCTAAATAAAAGGAAAACATAAAAAGAGGAAAACAAAAGAAAAAAGAAAGAAGAAAAGAAATAAAAATGAAAATCCCAAAAGAAAAACAGATCATGGTAGCATAGGATCCCATTCCTTAAATATCCCGGCCAAAAAATCGAGGATCTCCCGGCCAAAAACCGAGGAGCTTTTTCTTTCCAAATCCCGACCAAAAACCGAGGATCTCCCGGCCAAAAATCGAGGAGCCTTTTCTTTCCAAATCCCGGCCAAAAAACCGAGGATCTCCCGGCCAAAAAAACCGAGGAGCTTTTTCTTTCCAAATCCCGGCCAAAAACCGAGGATCTCCCGGCCAAAAAACCGAGGAGCCTTTTCTTTCCAAATCCCGGCCAAAAAACCGAGGATCTCCGGCCAAAAAACCGAGGAGCTTTTTCTTTCCAATTCCTGGAAAAACCAAGGATCTCCTGGCCAAAAAACCGAGGAGCTTTTTCTTTCCAAATCCCGGCCAAAAACCGAGGATCTCCCGGCCAAAAAACCGAGGAGCCTTTTCTTTCCAAATCCCGGCCAAAAAACCGAGGATCTCCCGGCCAAAAAACCGAGGAGCTTTTTCTTTCCTAATCCCGGCCATAAAACCGAGGAGCTTTTTCTTTCCAAATCCCGGCCAAAAACCGAAGATCTCCTTACACAATCCTGGTTTGATCGCTTAGATATGTGTCACAGCTAACTCACGAAATTTTCCTAGTGAAAACTGGGGCAGAAAAATTTCGTTCGTTTGTTTGTTTTGGTGTCTTAAGCAAGTCTAACACCGAGGCTCAGGGGTGCGAGACGACCAATGGAATGAGTCTCAATCCAGAATCAAGAAAAGAAGAAAAGAACAAAATGAAATGAACTCAAATGCGAAGCAAGTAAGGGTGCGGATTGCTCGAAATCTGATTGAAGTCACACGCTCCGCTGATCCTGTTTTGACCCAATGCTGCATAAAGAAGTAAACACCTACAACTTGCGAGCATCAAGATTCAGATCGAGGTCCACAGCAAAATTAGCTAAGACTCAAGATCAAGTTTCAAGAGAACTATAGATAGGAATCTTGTAACTCATAGTTGTTAGGCATAGCTAGCTTAGCTTTGATTTTCCTTGTGGTGTAATAAGGAGGTCAGCAAGCAGTAGCAGCAGCAACAGCGGTGAAATCACAGCTCCTGGTAGTCCCCAGCTACCAGACCTTCCAGAACTACACTGACCTGATTCCTTTATAGCCAAGGATATGTAGGCAACCTTTGAAGCAGGGTTCGGTTAGACGGTTTTCAAAATGCTTCTCATGGAGTGCCGAGCAGGCAAAAATCCTTCATGGTGCTCATTTATCTTTGCCCGAAGACCCATCGTGTCTCCGAGCAAAGAGGGGCAGCTGTGAGCACGTGATTTTTGCCTCGCTTGAATTACTCCTATAAAACTCTTAGAATTAGGATTTTTCTTTTATTATTTGATTTTTAGGATTTAATTGCGTAATTTTGTGTGTGTTTTTCATTTGTGTGTGCATGATAATTCATAAAAAATATAAAAATATTGCATGGGCATTTAGGATTTAATTTGACATATTTTTGGACTAATTGGTAATTAGGTTTGTACAAAAATACAAAAAATCACAAAGAAAACTTTGATTTGTTTTGTTTGGTTTTATTTTAGTTTTTAGGTTTATTAGTTTCCTTTAAATTGGTATTAGTTTTAATTGTAGCCTTAAGGTTAATTTTAGTTTGTTTAAAATTAAAAAAAAAAAGAAAAAAAACAAATAAAAGGAAAAGAATTAATGAATTGAAAAATATAAAAAAGAAAACAAAACAGGGCCAGCCTGGCTATAAGTTAAGCCTTGGGCTAGTATTAAATTCCAGCCCAACATCATTAATCCCTCCAACTCGGTCCCAAGCCCAAAAACCAACCCTGGTCCGGTCCAGCTTCACCTTACCACCAAAACGACCGTCGTTTTGTTTATGATTAATCCTTTAAGGTCTATGTTTCTAATCAACGGAGGGGAACCCCCCATGCATTAATATATAGAGTTTGTACCTAACAACTACCACCCCCCCCCCCCTCAGACCCCCCTACACTATCGTCTCATCTCCATTATAACCCTGAGAAGAACCCCCACCATCCCTCGCCGCCGCCCGCCCGCGGAAATCGCATCCGCGGCGCCGGTCTCCAATGACCACCAAATTATACCAAATACTTCCCCTCTTACCTCCTTATCTCGAATCCACGAATTTATTTCTTTTCCGAACATCACCCAAACACCCGAATATTTGAAACCCTAGTCGCGCCTCCGCCGCCCACGGCGGCGCCACCCTTCCAAATCTCCCCAAAAATTACACATAGCCTCCTCTCCTCTTCCTGCTTTCCAAATCTAAACTCCTTTTTCCTCAAATCACGGCCAAACGTCTCGAATTCTTAAATCAAAAAGGCAACCATCATTGAACTACCCCAAACGACCGCCCAAGTCCACACCCCTGTGACACCACACTTGTTTTATCCCAAATCCAAACCCCTTGCTTTCCGAATCTTCCTCAAACACCTCAAATTTCAGATCGAAAATTGGGGGCAGGAACCCCTAATTCTTACAAATTGGGGGATTAGTATTTTCCGGCTATAATAGCCCTTAATTAGGTGTTTTCTCGTGAAACACCTAATTAGGGACAATTATAGTCCGAATTTTTTCCAAGAAAAGGGCCACCAGATTCAAGTTTGGGTCAAATTATGAGGTATTCATTTTTTTGTTTTTTTATTCTTATTTACTTTCTTTCCTGTTTTCTTTGGTTCATGATTTCTTTTCTTTTAGTTTTATTTTTTGTGATTAGGGTTCTGATTGGTATGGTTTGCCCCATTTTTATTTTTGTTTGTGCGTTGAATTCAATTATATTTGCACTGATTTTCTTTAAGGTTTTTAAGTTATAAGTTTAATTTTGTTCTTTATTAATTCCATGTTTGCTGCTAATTTCCTTTAGGTTTTATTCATTTTTTTTATTGTTACAATATAGCTTCACTTTGAATTGTTGACTGTTTTATTAGTGCAGTAATAAAATTAGCTTTAGAACACAGTATTAATTAGAATTAATTTCAGCTCTGTTTAGAATTAGTTAGATTGATTAATCCATTTTTAGGAATTGTTTGGATATAGCTGAATTAGAATTGTTTGGTTTAATTATAGTCAAATTCTGACTAGGGTAAAAGGGACTGGGGTTTAGTTAGTATAATTCAGTAATTTTAGAATAAAATAAGGGTAGTATAGGTATTCCTACATAGAAAACATTGCTCTAGTTGAAACTAGGACACCCTAGAATCTTCTAGAATAGGGCCTTGATGTAAATTTCAGTAGTTTTAGTGCAGTGACTTGAGAAACAAGTAAAAACTTTAGGGACTATTGAATAAAATCTGAAATAAAAGAGGAGGAAAAGGTGTGAGTGAGATCTGGAAGCTTCCCCCTGAAGTTTGCCTATAAAAGGCAACCTATCTGCCTTCTTTTCCAAGTTTTTGAGACCTCTGAAAATTCCCCAAAACTTTCCAGCTTTTAGTTTTCCACCCAAATCCCTTTCTGAAGTTTTGAATTGCAAATTTGAACTTCAAAATCTAAGGAAGTTCAAAATCTGCATTCCTATAGCTCAAATCTTCTTCTAGATCTTAATTCCTGTCAAAAAATCCAAAAAACATACAAAAATCCAGTAGAAAATTCAGAAAAAAAATACTGTTGCATTAAAATTTTGAGTTTGATTGCAAGCTAGTTTTAATCCTAGTTTCCTATTGTTTCTAGATTCAATTTCAAGTCATTTTGGGTTTTGTTCAAGCTGTTTTGGTTTGTTTCTATTTGCTGAAGTTTAGAAATCATCTCCTGGGTTTAATTTCGAATCATTTTGGTTTATTCAAGTCTGTTTGGTGGATTATTGGAACTGTGTTTTTCACATTTCGATTCAGGACTGATTCTGGTGCTGTTTGCTGGATTGTATATAAGCTGCTGCTTTGCTATTTGCTACTGATTCTCCTTCATCTTATTGTACTTTGATTCCAGGTACACATTCTGAGCTCATGTCAATGTACATCACAAGCTGAAAATGAAATGAAGTTAATATTTGAGTTTGTTGTAGATCCTGATTGTTTACTGCTGATCGTATGCTTTTATGGTTAGCTGGACTGTAACAGGACTTTATAAATTGTATTTGACATTTGGACTGATTATCGTTAGTTTACGAATGTATTTGTATAATAACTGTGATTTGCGTAATTAGTTGATAATAAAATAGCATCAGTTAGTTTCTTAAATGTCAGGAAGTAATCAGAGTTTGAAGCTGGTGATTAGACTTAAATTTTGAAATGCATAGGAGATGGTAAACTTGGGTCAATACATGAACTTCAGCTTTACTATTAACGTTTCTGGTGCTGGAATCAAAAACAGCGTTTAGTTGGGCAAGTTTGTTGTTTGAATTTGATACTTCACTTCAGTTAGTAATCACGCTAATTTAATCATAGCTTCTGAAATGATGAAGTAACACGACAGTTTAGGCACAATCTGGACGTAGGAATTTAATTTTAATAAATAGCTCTTGTTGATTTGAAATATAATTACATTGTTTCATTGTTGTAAAAAACGTGGAATGCAGTATGAATCTGGCCCATTGGCTATGAAATCTATTAAGCTCTTTTGGTTTGGGCCTGCCAGAATCACGGGTTAACGGCCCATTGATAATTTAATTGGGCCTCAGCACGTTTAAGGTGCAGTCCAGATCTAGTTGGGATTTACTTCACATTCAGGCCTGGGCCAAAGATTCACGGCCCAAAATGCTGGAAGCTAAAAGTCATTAAAATCGTACTAGGAATACGGGATTAGTTTGCAAAAATATAAATTTGGGTTTTCAAGTTAGGTGGCGGGTTCAAATTAAGAGGGTCCTCCCTTTTGTTTGAATTCGAACTTGAACTCGAGGCCCAAATTTATAAGTACAAATTAATTAGGCCCTTTAGAGACAAAAGAAATAGAAAATCGTAGTTGCATTAGGTTGGCCTTTAAATAAAAATGAGATGAGCCTCGCTAAACAAAACACATAAATTGCGGGGCCCTCTTTAAATGCTTAATTAAAATACTTAGAATTCGGGGCGTGCCGTTTAGCAAATTTCATGGCCCCCCCCGCAAAGTAATAACACGTTAGTCGCTTTAGGCGCGCTTTTAATCATTTTACCTTCCTAAATACGGGTGTGCATTTCATGCAACCCAAATCCAAATCCCAAAACATTGAATAAGAATGTGTCGAGGATCCGGGTGCATTTCATGTGACGTGATCCGAAAACACGTTTTTAAACGACGTTCACTTTCTTAAAATTTAATTAAAAGCGGTAAATAATCTTAAAATTGCACTATAGGTTGGAGCATATACAAAAATTGGATTTTATCCATTTATAATAATTTAAGCGACCGTGCTAGAACCACGGGATCCGGGGGTGCCTAACACCTTCCCTCGGGTCAACAGAATTCCTTATTCAGAATTTCTGGTTCGCAGACTCCAATTGGGAAGTCGAAATTTTCCTCGATTTGGGATTCAAGTTAAACCGGTGACTTGGGACACCAAAAGCCAATCATATCCCAAGTGGCGACTCTAAATAATTAAATAATCTCATTTCGAATAATGTCACTTTAAATGGAAAAACTCCCTGATACATTATCCTTCGGGGTAGGTGTGTAAAAAAGGAGGTGTGACAAAGGGAGAAGAGTCGTATAGGAGCATGTACAAGGTCAAGAGTCGAACACACTACATGATGGAAGGTAGCAACAGTTACGAGATTGGAAGGATTCCGACCACAAGTCGTGGCATGAGAAAGAGGCCTAGAGGGGGGAATGCCCTGGCCTTTGGATTTATTCACATAACAGTTGCTTAGATGGCAAGGAAAGTACTAAAGTATTTGGAAGACAAAGGTTATGAAAATGATAAGTGCATTAGTCAACATTCGAGGATGAATGTTCCAAAGAGGGGAATGATGTTACATCCCACATTTTCATACGTTGAAGTTTCATCGTAAGTTTATCGACGTATGCTCGGGAATGAGATTATTTTGAGATTATAAGCATTTATGCTATTTCAAAACAAGTAATAACTAAATTCGTGAAGGTAAAAGGGTAAGCGAATCGAACAAAATGAGTTTTGTCAAAGTTTGACATTTTGGGATAAAATATGGTCCGAGCTTTAATACCCCGTATTTATGGACTAGTACCATATAAGGTACCACATGACCATGATTTAAGGTGTATAAAGTGTGTTAAAAGTGAGTAGTATTTTGAGTAACTTGAGATAATTCTTGATTATGTAGATAATTGGGTAATTATTGATTTTAGTGGGAGATTAATTAATTAATCAAGATCTTTGGATATGTTTAAAGAGCCCCACGTGGCAGCAAGTGATAAAGGCTCAAAAATCAAATTGTGACTCTTACTCCATGTTCTAAGATGGCAAAATAAGGAAGTCTTGGGGCTTAGTCACCACCCAAGTGGGGCCCACACCCACAAGGTAAAAGATATCTCAAAATTCACTAAGAAAGACATGTCTAATCTCCATAGCAATGTACATTGCTTCAGCAAAACAAGATGTTAGTAACGTGAGTTACTTCACAAAAGAGAGGTGCTTAATCTAATATACAAAGTGACGGATCTCCAGCCAAGAAATTCATATGAAGTTATACTACGTAATAGCAACGGGATTTGCAATTTTAAGGTAGTCCGGTACAATCTTTCTCAAGAATATCATATGGATTTTTCCCTACTTCGATCAGCCGTTACATATTTTCGCAATTGATGGGTGTTATAGATATTGTCAAGAGAATCGGTATAGGTATGTTAAGGCTATCCCTTCTCTCTTTTTCGCATGATCCATACGATACAAATGAAACGAGCAAATGCACAACTTTCATAAATGACTTTATTCACAGAAATACTAGAGATGCTTATGTTCTTGATTCCCCGTGTGTCGTATTATTCTATCATCTTTTCATGGGTCTCAGAAAATATGTAAGTTGATAAAGTTTACTTCATAATATTAATCAAAAGCATAATGGTCTTATGATACTCCGAAAGATTTTATTAACTTACTTCTCATGCATTGCATTCATTTACATTGACCCATGACCAGATGGCATTATATACGCGTATATATATGTATATGGAATATGGGAAAAGGTTACGACATTATATACGCACCACCACCTAATCAGGTGGTATACGTTGATGATTTGCCCATAGTGGCCGAGATGATGTGATGGGATGCCCTCAGAGGCTTGATGATGTTATGAACGTATATACCCATGCATGGTATGACATTTATATGCATATGCATGACATTATAATATTAAATGATTTAGAGAGCTATTCAGATATACATGATGAGTCTTTTACTCCATGTTTCTCTCGTGTCTATTGTTTACTGATTTTCATTCCTTACATACTCGATACATTATTTGTACTGACGTCCCTTTTGCTTGGGGACACTGCATTTCATGCCTGCGGGTCCCGATAGATAGGTTGAGAGTCCTTCAAGTAGGCTATCATCTCAGCGGAAGATGTTGGTGCGCTCCATTTTCTTTGGAGTTTCTTATTTGGTCAATATGATTTAGACATGTATTGATTGGTATGTTGGGGCCTTGTCCCGTCCTTATGACATTTATGTACTCTTAGAGGCTTGTAGACATATGTCATGTATATGAAAGATTATATGGCCTTGTCGGCCTATGTTCAGTGTACGGGTGATTATTTTAGCCTTATAGGCCCGTACATCATATGTATAAGTCAGTATATCAGGTTGGGTCGTTTAGGTCAAGTGTTCCCTCATGCTTTATTCTTTTTACCTCATACGCCCCTTCTAGCCCATTTACCCATGTTGACGTAATGAGAAAGATACGTTACGTTGGTACTCGGTTGAGTAAGGAACTGGGTGCCGTCGCGGCCCATCGGTTTGGGTTGTGACGGTTAGTATATCTCACTTAAGAATGTAGCACTCAATTCAAAGATTTGTGAAAAGTTCGCTCGTCTCTCTCAAACGAATGTCACAAGTACGGCTCTAGGTATCATATTCTTGCCCCTCATATAAATCACCACTAATGCAAGTTCACTCGACTTGAAATCATGTATGGCTTTTTCAAAATGTAATGAAGGTTGCCTGGAAGCCTGGAAGGGATAAATATTATCTTAGTATGGCTCCCGCCCCTAGTAGAGAGAGAATGTTAGGCAATCTGAAGAGCCTGTGGATGGAGCAAAGGGGAGCTAAAAGCAAAAGAATATCTTTTTGAAGTTTTTAGAATAAAGTGATAGACAGAAACGTTAGCAGGGAAATAAGAAGAGAGTTAATGAAGCATTATGAGTAAAATGTGGTACATGGATGACAATGGTGGATCAAAAAAAAGACAGTATTATAGAGTCCATAGACAAGGGAAGGAAAATACGAGAGGTAACAGGCCTTCCATCGAGTATTCGGTGTAATAAGCTCGAAGCTTTACAAGAGTCAGAGGATCCTCCCTAAGTACTACAATGAAAGACTAGCTGAGGAAATAAGGAAGAAGGCATAGTAACTTGAAGAAGAAATGGTCTTGTAACAACAGTCTCATAACAACATTGTACGTACTCCATAAGAAAGTGGCACCTATTGTGGCTATGAACGGGAAGAAGGAAAAAATCAAAAGGTGATATTCAAGATCATATGGGTTGTACGGAAGTCCAATATGTGTTGGCACTAAGATAAGCCAAGTATTCATGCAACAAGCGATAAAAATCAAAAGGTAATTGCTTACATTTAAAGAAAGTTGAGAAGGAACGAAAGGATTTATACGATCAATGATCCAGAGTTAGTTACGTTATGAACGCACCTAAGATTTCGGAATATTATCCATGCAGCATATATGTTGAAAGAAAGAATTGAGTCCAGGTCATGGACAAAGGATTGAATTGTTAAAAAGATTGTATCATGGATATTCCATAGCTTCCATGAAAGGCTAAAGTAATAATTAAATGCCATGAGCCATAGATCGGAAGATAGCTTAAGCTGACATAAAGGCTGATCAGAATGAAGAGAAAACTAAAGAGTTACATCAACCAAGTAAATCAGGAGTCTGATTATTGGCCCAGAAATTATAGAAATCGTGATTGAGAACATAGCAGAATCACTCTTAATATCAAAGTTACAAGAGAGATGGTACAATAGCCATATTCTATAACGGCTCTATGATAAAGCCAGTTAGAAGAGTACCAGCCTCATAAGAAGTAAGTATGAAGCTCCCACTGGATTGTGTATGCACCAGAGGTGCGGGTATTATAATAGAGCTTCAAGTTGTGGATATGAATTATACCTATGTGGAAGGGAGGTCATGAAAGAGATAGAAGATATGATGTGAGACATTAAGATAAGTAAGGTAAAGGTGGACAACGTACGAGATACTCGAATGCAGAAGGTTGTGAATAGTCCTTACTTCGGATAGAAGGCTAGAAGTGTGGGGATTCAATATCCGGGAATGATAGCAGCATCGTCAATGGCATGTCTTCCAACCTATGGTTTCTAGGTATCAAGAAGTCAGATTAAGAGAGTAAAGAAGAGTTGGAGACGATGTGATGTCTCGCTTGATGTTCCGGAATGATATAAGAAAATCTATGATGCAAGCAAGTTGAAAGGTTGTGAGTAATATAAATAGATATGTGTAGGTCGTTGGCTATTGTATGGTAAAGCGACAAGGTTCTAGAAGACAGGAGTAAGGATAAGAAAGGGCGAGTGGGAAGGTGACGAGAATGGATAAGTCCTTAGGATTAAGCCCATGAAAACAAGAGAGCTAATGGTAGTCAAGAGTCACCCACTCTGACCTGGTCCCGAATATAACCAAACTCCAACGCTCTGCTAGTACATGAACACCCTCTCGAAGAAGCAACCAAATGAATTCCTTTCCTTGTACATCACATCCACACGAAGCATAAACTTCGAGTCTTCCCAAAACCTGCACATAAATCGATAAGGCAAAATATAGCACACATTTATCGAGTTCTTTGCTCGAATTACCCCTAATGTTTTCTTCTCTTAGCCATAAATAATCCACCAATGCACCGATAACCAGAAACTGCACAAGCAGACTACCACACGATCTGATCATAGACGGTGACTCCCCCACTTAGCTTTACGCCACCATCACATAACGTAGAACCCACAAAGATTCCTCCTTCTTAATTGTCATGATCTCGCACAGTCAACTCGCCAAATTTCTCGAATATCTTATTAAATTTTCCATGAACATTCCAAATTATCATCCACAATCGCACATTCGACCCTCTGTCGGGTAGTAAGTAAAATTCTTCGTAGAGACTTCATCAAAATCACGCAACCGCTAACTCGCTCACAGGAGATAACCCACCTGCAGGATTCCATTTCTACATCTTCCAACGATATTGCCCTGGTTACAACTACCACGAAATCAGCAAACCCCTCCTGAGCCCATCCTCATTCACCAGTTGTACAAGTTTGTCTATTCCCCATTGACATCAACTGAAAGTCCGATAATACATTCTAACTCAAAGTCACTTTGCATCTCAAAAACGATAATCAAGCTTTCACGCCACTCTTCATTCCAAGCGACTCCACTCTTGCCATATTCAATCTTCTTTAGTATAGTAGACTTCATCCCAAATAAAATCAGTGGACCTAGTCACTTTCCACCATGATTCCCAGCTCTCTCTAAACTTTCTCAAGGCATATGGCTATCCTGCCATAGAATCCATATGCTACTCTGCCATTCCCACTTTGGTTAAACCATTTCCTTTAAGCAACTTCTCGGCTTCTGCTTTTCATACTTGACCTGCTAGCAATTCAACCACTGCGAGACAACTCCCGCCATGTCCTTCCTCATCCTTCGCTGCCAAATGTTGCCTAGAATAAAATCCGTACCCATAGCACCTGAACTAATAAATTGCTACCAACTCTAAACCTCCTAGAAGATCATCTTTCTCGAGCCATTAATATTGAAAACACCAATTCGATTCTGAAACCGCTACACACTGCTATCTCTGACAACCACACCTTGGGCACTATTTCACAACACCCTGCCCCGAAGGTAATCAAAGACGACCATAACACTGGCAAACCTTAATGTGTTAAAACAAGGACGACGACACCACATCACAAATGAGAATTCTACCACGCTCGAAATATCAAGCCTCATTACTCCATCAACCAAAGCCTAAACATCCCTAGTCTAATTGCCCTTCCTCCGCTGGGATTAAATGCCGAACCTCTAAACCACGCACTGAGAGATCTTCCTTTAGAGTAATTCAATGCCCCCACACATAGATAAGCACTCCACCATTGCACCAGCGTTGTGCAATAACAACACATGGACATCATAGCAATCTGTCGTAGCCTCAAAACCATAGGAAACATAGATCCTAAGCTGAATGACAGAACATCCTTCCACAAAGCGACGATAACAGTCTGCCTGAATATGCAGGGAAAAACATCATGCACCACGTCTGCAGTACCACTACAACTCCTCGATGCCCAATTGATAACATGTGTTTCATGTTGCATAAGATTGAGTAGGAAGGAAATAAAGGCATAAGCTTCGAAGGAATCAAATCGCACAATGAGGAATCAAGAAGGGAAGTGCTACTGACAGCCCTGTAGCCTCTTGAAGATAAGTACAGACGTCTTCATACCGATCCGCCAAACTCTACTAGACTTTCTCATGACTCGTGAGACCTAAGTGAACCTAGTGCTCTGATACCAAGCTGTCACGACCCAAAATCTATTATAGGTCGTGATGGCGCCTAACGCAGCCATCAGGCAAGCCAATAGCGATTTAATCAACTCAGTTACTCATTTTATTACTTTTGAAATCATAATTTCCATTAATTAAACAGTATGAAATAGAATTTACAGGGTGAAATGATAATAACTATGAGAACTACCATACTAAACATCCAGAAGGAACCCCCAAAACCCGGTGTCACAAGTGCATATCACAAGTCTCTGCAATAGCCAGGCCTCTACACCTAGAGGACCACCAGAAACATATATATATACCTGCATAATAAGTGCAGCAAGTGCAACATGAGTATGTAAATCATCGCGTACCCAGTAAGTATTTAGCCTAACCTTAGTGAAGTAGTGACAAGGGGTCGACATTGACACTTACTAGTGGTCCAATCAGACAGATACAGTAAAAAGGGTAAATAGATATGGGGTAGAGTAAATAAACGAAATAAACAAGTATAACTGCATAGTACAATCCTCCTCTCGATAATAAACTCAAGCTCTCAATTAGCAATTACCTCCTCAACCGGAGTGTGTGTGTGTGTGTTTTTGTGTGTGTGTATATATATATATATATATATATATATATATATATATATATATATATATATATATATATAATGGACCCAATCAGATAGGTCATCATAATTCAAATCCGGAAAATTCACAAATATACTGGCTTCATGTCAAATATTACGGCCCGATCCCATTATACCGTGTGTACTGCCGAGGGTTGAACGGCACAAACCATAGATGCATTTATTATACTGTCGACACGAACATCCGCTTGCATGAGAGTGCGGTTCATAATCCTGCCGAGGCGAATGGCCCGATCCCATTAGAGTAAGAAGCTTTAACGGGTCCTTGACCCCACTCATGAATAAACGTGTGAGTTATGCGTTTTTAATGAAAACCTTTTTATGAAGGCGGATAACGCGGGAAAAATTCGTATGAGGAACACAATTACTCTGCGGCTAATCATGAAGCTCGTCAAATCTCTATAATAGCGTCTCTATCACTCTACTCAAGTGTAGTCTCAAGTCGTAATACGAAATAAAAGAATTAAACGAGCAAAGATAACCCCAATAGTACAATTATAGCATGGCGTGCACCTAAGCCTACGCGTACATAACATGAATTTAGCTACGTACGGACTCTCATCACCTAGTGCATATATAGCCCCCGCAACAAGTAGCACATATCAAATACATCACCTAGGGGTAGTTTCCCCCTAACAAAGTTAGACAGGAGACTTACCTCGCTCTCAAGTTCCATAACCGGCTCCAATGCCTCTCTAACACCTCAAACCGACGCCTATTGATCAAAAACTAGTCAAACAATGTGCAAAATAATAAAAATATACTCTAATATCCATAATTAATCAATTTATAATAATTTTTACTCTGCTCAAAAAGTCAATAAAGTTAACCCTCAGGCCCACGCGCCCCGGATCCCCAAAATTTTCGAAGATAAACTTTACCCAAGACATCATGAACTCAAATATATGATTTATTCCTAGTTCCATTTCCAAAATCGTGGTTAAAATCCAAAAATACCAAATTCTAGGTTTTCTACAAAAATCTCAATTTTCTACTAATTTTCATGTTTAAATCCTAATATACACCATGTATTTAATTCACAATATGCGGGAACCACTTACCTCAGCATAGATGATAAAAATCTCCACTTGAAGCTCTCCAAAAATTTTCCAAACAAAGAGAGAATGAAAGAAAATGGGCAAAATCCCGTATAAAACCAAGTCCGCCCAGCGCTCCTTCGCATATGCGGTCCCTTGGTCACTATTGCGACAGTCGCTTCTGCGGCTTCAATCTCATACCTGCGAGAACCCGGGCCAGGCTGCCAATCGCATCTGCGGCCCCTCCAGCGCTTCTGTGCCCTTGCTTCTGCGACGCCTCATCTGTAGGTGCGGTTTTGCTTCTGCGAAAACTCGACCGCAGCTGCGGTCCCAGCCTTCTCACAGCAAAATCTGCTCCTGCGCAGTCCTGGCCGCTTCTACGGAGTCGCATCTGCGGCCTTTTTCCACAGGTGCAATTGCACCAGCAATTGGCAAAAACCAGCATTCCTCAAATTCAAAACCGAAACTCACCGAGGCCCCCGGGATCCTGTCCAATCATACAAAAAAATCTCAATTCCTCATACAAACTTATCCAAAGGCTCGAACACCACAAATAACATCAAAATCATGAATCGACGATCGAAATCTTTCTTTCAACTTTCAAACTTCCAAACTTCGACGAACGCATCCGAATCCGATCAAAACACTACGGAATGACACCAAACTTTACGCACAAGTTAGAAATCATGATGCAAACCTATTCTAAGTCTCGAAATCCCAAACGTACATCGATAACATCAAGATCCACTTCAAACCAAATTTATGAAACTTTTGAACTTCCAAAATGCCAACTTTCCATATGGACACCGAAATGCTCCCGGACCACCCGATACTCAACCCGAACATATGCCCAAGTCTGAAATCATCATACAAACCTATTGGAACCTTCAAATCCTAATTCCGAGGTCGTCTACTAAGAAGTCAAAACATAGTAAACCCTTCCAACATAGAGCTTCCCAATTTAAAATTTTCCATCTGAATCAACTCTGCACTTCCCGAAATTCAATTCCGACCACAGTACAAGTCATAATACCTGAAGTGAAGCTACTCAAGGCCTCAAACTACCGAGAGACGCGCTAGAGCTCAAAATGACCGGTCGTACTGTTACACTATTCTACTTCCAACATGAGAAAGAACCGGTTCATAGACATGTTCTCTCATCTCAACCAGTATCATGGCCCAATTACCACCATAGCCCGTGATGGCGCCCAACGCTGCCGTTAGGCAAGCAATAAAAAAATTTATTCAGTATTTTAATAAATTAGATATTATAATCAGATCTTTTATTCTAGTATTTTATTTTGCACCAATTTCTTTCATTATTCAATTTTACTAAATTAGATATTATTTATTATCGTTTTTCACTTTTTTAACGTTTTCAAAAATAAATTATTTTCACTAATGATAAATACATAACATAGATCAAGAAAAATATTGTGATATTAAAAAGTAAAAAAAATATAGATCAAGGCTGGTAAGATCGAGGGTAAAATAGGAATTTAAAAAATACAATTGACTTCGAAGGAGCAGAATGTCTATTGTTTAATGTTGGAGGAGGAGTTTGATTTATAAGACGAAGTTGGGGGATCAAACTAATTTTCACCCATTACTGTATTGGTGAAAAATAAACTCGCCACGCAGATTTATGCCATAATGACACGTGTCATGGGAGTTATTGCAACAAAGAAGAATGATGTGTTCAGAAAGTATAAACAATACCCTCGGGGTTGTTCAAGTATGTACCGTGCTTGTTAGCCTTGGTGTTAAGCATAAGAGATCAATAGCCACATGGATAATAATTAAAGTCATTAGTAGCTGCAAATAAGGAAAAAATCAGTCAATCCCTGATTACATGCAATTTGCTACTATTATACCAAATGTTACAACTAAATCACATAACACGCAATTAATGCAATAAATGGCACTAGCAGACATGAGCTAAATACGGTAAACAGTTACGAGTAGTACTACTATCTAAAAATGTACCCCCATCGAAATTTCATATTTTCAATCATAGAATTCTCTTACTATTTTCTTATATGAGAAAATTTACTTTCCTTCTAGGAAAAGTTGCAATCATCAATAAAAAATTTATTTTCTTTATTCTCCCAGTTTATTTCTTTATTATTATTATTCCTCGATTATATTTGGAAAAGTGAAGTAAATTTGTTAGAAACCCGAATTGATTTATTTAATTGCTTTGACTTCAAAAACTGTTTTTCGGGTTAAACAATTACTAATAAGCATAGTATATCAAATTAACGCCTTAAACTCAAATATTGTCAAATAAGTTAGGACGTAAATGATGTTTTATACTTTAACACCGCACAAGAGGGGATGATTTGTGTGGTATCCAATTTTTCGCGTGCACGGATTATAGAAGGACCTGACGCTTCTTTGTGTTCCTTATATTATTGTTGCAGAATAATAAATGCAGAAAGTAAAGAACACAAGTATTTGTAAGTGAAAAATACTCTGCTCAAAAGGTGAAAAAACCACGACTTACTACCCTGTAGGATTTTTCCCAATACTTCACTAAATCACTGTGCCAAAATAGCGTTTAGAAAACTCTTGTAAACCTTTGGATTAACTCTAACCCTTTGTGGCAACCAGCGTCTTGTTGTTGCGACAACTTCAAGTTAACTCTTACTTGAATACAATACTTAGAGTGCCTAATACAAATGCTTCTAGATAAAGCTGAAAGGTACAACTCAAAATCCCTACTATAATTGAACTAGAATAAAAGATAGACACTTGAAACGGGTTCTTCTATCTGGTTCAAGTAGCTTAAGCTTCGCACACTTGAATCACACAGGAATTACTTGCAAAAATACCTTGCTATTTTGTTCTCAACTCACGTTTAACTTCAGCGTTTGTGCATCACCTGTGAAAGAGAACGCAATTGATATATATAGAGTTAGTAAACAAAGAGTAACTAGATTTCTAATATTTTACTCTTCCTTGGTGGAAGATTTCTAGTCAACTTCAACTTCTAACTATTCTCTTATCTTGGATAGAGTTCTCTTTAAGTAAGGAGTCCTGCTCCTTATCAAATATTTTATGTTTTCGTTCAGGGATTATCATAAATAACCATTTATACTTATCCATTTCACGTGAATGCCTTTATCTTAATTCTATCCATCACATCTGTACACTATCCATGGACCTGGTTCATGGGTCAACAAATTCCCCCTTTTTGATTATGACAAACTCTGTGTTTTTCATAAGCATGAAACCTGTTTCCACTTAGCTCAACATCAAAGACAATGTTATAGCACTTTTCCATTTATTGTCACAAATCATCAAGGACCAGGTTCATTAGGTTATAAATATCACAGTCCAATGCAAAAGCACACCTTATATTCCCCCTTTTGGAATTATCGAAAAGTTACATAATTAAGTTAAGTAACCAGATTTTAGCAGATATCATTCATGGCTACTGTGGCTACTTCAAATGCAATCATGGATTCAATTTTCTCTTTATCAATCTAAGGATATTAGCCATCTATGAATAATCAACAAACAATTAGAGAAAAGGCAGTGAATATTATTGATAAGATTCTTCCACAAGGCATAAAAAGAAATAAAAGCACTGAACCATGAGCAAAAATAAAAAGTATCCCACTTGGGTTACTGGTTACAACTAGGCTTAGGAAGGATTTAGAACTAGGAAAGACCAGGTTCTTGGTTCTTGGCTTGAAGCAGCGTCAGCGTATCTTGAAGAATACCATGATTCTTCTTCTTTTACTTAGCAATCTCACACTTGAGTGAGTCTTTCTCAGCCTCTACTTCAGCCTTTCAATCTCAGAATCCTTAGCCATTTTTTTCCACTATTTGAGCCTCCTTGCTCCTTTTGGCAGACCTAGTTCTTTTGGACACAATTGAGACTTCTCCCTCAGCCTCTATTCCTCGAGAATTCTTTTGAGAAATCTTTCTCTTTTTGGCACTAGGTGTGGGTACTTCCATATCCTTATATTCATCTTCAAGAATCAGGTTCATCTCTTCAATCTGGACTACTCCACTTGGCTTACCAGCCTGTTTTTTTCAAGTGACTTTCTTGGAATTCACTGCTAAGGCCCTTTTTACATTGACCTCACTCTAATCTTCTGGACCCTTGTAGTTCTTCCTCTTATGTGAGGAGTTGCTACAAGGATAGAAGGAACACTCTTTCTCTTAGTGTCACCCATGCCCTGTCCTGCAGTCTTTCCAACTTTGCTCTTTTTCTTTTGATCGTAACTATCTGACACCTTTTGCAGCAGATCGGGACTCTTGTCTATTTTAGCAAGAGAAGGAACTGGTTCATGAAACCGTTTCCTTAACCTAACCAGCCCATCTGATGCACTTCTATCACCAGAATCATCACCTATCCCCTTTGATTCTATCCCCATACTTTCATTCATAGTCTCTTCATTATCACAAATCTCTTCACTTAATACAATCATTGCTCCAGCTTCTTCAGTCAAACCAACAAGAGGTGGGTGAAGGAAATCCAGCCACTCTTTCTTCTCCCTTTTCCCTCACATCTACTTCAACACCCTCGCTCTCTTTTTATCTTTTATTTTTTATTTTTACCACCAATATCTTCAGTAACAATACTTCCCTTTTCATTGCCAGCCATAGGCCCAACTAAAAAAAATCGATTCTCAAGATTTTTTGCAATTTTAGAACCAAACTGATAGGTGGGATACTTAGAGGTTACCTGTTAAGTTTTAGAAGAAACTGGTTCTTCCCCCTCGGTCGAAGACCAGATCATCAGAATTTTGTGGTTCTTCTACTTGAGTGGCTTGTAGCTTCTCATTCGATTTCTTGGCTTGTTCTTTGCTTGCTACTGCTTTTCGTCCAATCATTTTTATATGCTTTTTCTTGGGGGTTTAGGTGGTTAAAAGTGTGGGTGAAGGTTCTTTGGTGGTGAGGAAGGGTTTTCAGAGTTTTGAGGATTCTCGTGGATGTTGCCATTTGATTAGTTCAGAAACTTGAGATAAATGGACCGAGTTTTGTGGTTTTGGAGATTTTGATCTTTCAAAAAAATTTGAGATAAGAGGATAAGGTTAGATCAATTTAAATATGGAAAAGGTTTAGTGTGTAACAACAGCTTTTTGAAGGTTAGAAGTCTTTTCCTCTTGGGAGTTTCAGTTTGAAGAGGCATCAGATTCTTCCCCAAAATTCTCGGTAATTATGGTGCATGGGTTTAGGGGTGAAACTAGCTCGTTCATAACTGATTGTTTCAAAAGGAGTTTGGGATAAAGCAGGACTCTTTTCAGTTCATGATTCATATGCAGTTGTTTCAAATTATGCGTAGTGTAGAATATATACCTTATAAGCTCGATGAACTAGGTTCTTCACTGAAAGTTCTCGTGTGTAAGACTGATTTTTTCCAAGAAAATAAGGATAATATCATTAGACATTAGTGAGATATTTTAGCACATGGCACAAGAGTATACTAATAAAACCATAAGACTGAGCAATATCTAATCTTATTATTAACAAAATTCACAAATTATCTAACCAATTATTGAGTTAGAAATGGTTCCTTTTAGGTGATCTTAATCATCCCTAGTTCTAACCTCTTCCTTTCAAAGTGATCTCTACTCAAAGATCTTGTGAAGATGTCAGTTATTTGCTTATCAGTAGCACAGAATTCCACAGTGATCATGTAACGACCCAACTGGTCGTTTTGAGAAATTACGTCCAGTTTGGCAGTTTGAAGTCACGAGCAGCTTCATATTATGTGTATCGACTTAGTGCGCAGTCCGAGCGTGAAACCGGAATGCTTTTATGTGAAAATATGAAAAAATACTAATTTCTAGAGTTAAAACTTGGTTTTTAGTTGACTTTGGTCAACATTTTTGGTAAACGGACCCGGATCTGTGTTCCGACGATCCCGGGAGGTCCACGGTAAAATATGGGACTTGGGCGCATGCCCGAAATTTTAATTCCGAGGTCCCTAGCCTTAGAAAATAATTTTTGAAGAAAATTGTTGTGCTGGTTTTTAAAGGAAATAACGAAATGAATTAATGTTTGAACTCGTCGGTATCGGGCCCGTATTTTAGTTCCAGATCCCGGTACAAGTTTTTTATGATATTTAAGTCCTATCTATGAAATTTGGTGAGAATCGGAATTGATTTGACGTGATTTGGACGTCCGGTTGTAAAGTTAGAAAATCATGAGTTTTGAGGTTAAATTCATAGTTTTTGATGTTATTTTGATGATTTGATCGCACGAGCAAGTCTGTATGATGTTTTTAGACTTGCATGCATGTTTGGTTTGGAGCCCCGAGGGCTTGGGTGAGTTTCGGATAGATTTAGGCTACGTTGCGCTTGTTTTTGGATGCTTCATCGTTGTTTCTTCAAGAAAAAATGATACCACGTTGAGCAAACGAGATCCAAATTCAGTTTTTATTGAACCATTAGATCCGTATCAAAATTACTGAGCCATAGGAAAAAGGATCATCGAATTTGGACGTCGTATGAGGTAAGTTATGCTCTATTTTCGGTGGTACGGGGGTAAATTGTCGTTGGTTTCGTGGTGTGGTCGACAAAGTGCGTATTCT
>NW_017670238.1:2556256-2646772 GCF_001879085.1 Nicotiana attenuata
TATATATATATATATATATATATGCTTATATGTGGGTTTCGCGTGTGGCGAGACAAGGTGGGAACATTATGATGCACGTGTGGCGAAACAAGGCAGGCACTTATTATNGGCGAAACAAGGCAGGCACTTATTATGTTATTATTTGCACACGTGGCGAGACAAGGTGGGCTATGTCAGGGATTGATTATGATTATTTGTGATGGCCTGGGGGAATTCTTGTTGTTTGATATTGTGTTGTCGTATGCTTATATGTATAAGTTTTATCTCTTGGAAGTTGTGAGAAAATATCTTACGTGTCGTCTGTTCTTTTCGTTATGCTTATTAGTTGGTAGGAACTATGTTAAAGCACTTGCACAAGCATACACGTAGTTGAACACTCCCATTGGATATGAAGTTCTCCTAATTTGCTGAGTATAGATGTACACCCTCGTCTACTTGTCATATATGTGAGAGTAGCTCTAGTTAGTAAGTGAGTTATCAGCGTGACCATGAGTTGTGATGGGGGCACAGGATGCCAAGTGTTAGGGTTCAGGTATTGGGACCCGTGAGCTGTAAGTTGTCCGAGGTTCGGTATTTCGTGGAGTCTGTTGGCTAAGACTTGATGTGAACACTGTTGTAAGTTCTGAGTTATTGCTTACCTTTACAGTATTTGTGATTTAGGTTTTGGGTTTGTGATTTCGCTCGCTATTCTATGTCATTATTATGGTATTTCCACTGTTACTTGTTGTTTTTCTTCCCTTACTGCGATTGTTGTATTGTTAGCCATAGTGTGTAGTCTTTATATGTATACATCATATTTCGTTGTTCCTATGCTTATATTTGTACAGTTTATTAGACTGGTAAGTGTCTTGACTGTTCCTCGTCACTACTCCTTGACTGTTCCTCGTCACTACTCCACCGAGGTTAGTCTTGATACTTACTGGGCACCGCGGTGGTGTGCTCATGCTACTCTTCTGCACATTTTTGTTGTGCAGATCCAGGTGTCGATCATTAGTAGCTGTGCGGACCATTGCTGAGGAGACTCAAGGTAAACCTGCTGCCGCGTTCGCAGGCTTCAGATTCACCTTCTTACTTGTATTCAACTGTTTTCACTCCTTTCCAAACAGTTTATATAGAAGTGGCAGCTAACTCTATAGAGCTTATGACTTGTATTACCGGGTTTTGGGAATATGCTCATTGTATAAAGGATTCATTCCAGAAAAATTTTAAGATGTTATTTATTATTGTTGTTCTTTTGTAACTATTAGGCTTACCTAGTCCTTAAGACTAGGTGCCGTCACGAAATCCAACGGAGGGAAAATTGGGTCGTGACAGATCAAATCCTTTTCAAAATTATCCCTAAAAAATAATGCCTAACATCTATATGCTTAGTTCTTTTGTGATGAACAGAGTTCTTGGTCATACTACTTGCCCAGTGTGTTCACAAAAGATGGGGATACAACCTATATCAATTTCAAAGTCCATTAATTATTGTTTGATCCACAACAATTGAGCACAACATGAGGCAGAGGCCACATACTCAGCACCAGTAGTAGACAAGGCCACAGAATTTTACTTTTTGGTAGCCCAAGACACAAGACATGAGCCAAGAAAGTGTGCCATACCTGAAGTGATTTTTCTATCCACTAGAAAACTTGCATAATCAACATCAGCATATGCCACTAAATCAAAATTACTACCTTTTGGATACCGTAGACAAAAATGAGTTGTGCCTTTTAAGTATCTCAAGATCCTCTTGACAGCCTTCAAGTGCAACTCCTTTGGATTTTCCTGAAATCTAGTACAAAGGCCTATAATGGAAACAATGTCAGGTCTACTACCAGTAAGAGATAACAAAGACCCAATCATTTCCCTATAAATTTTCTGATCAACAGATGATCAGGTTCATCAAAATCCAATTTTGTGGATATTGCAATATGAGTGTCAATTTTTTTGGATGTTCCTTCAGGGTTTTGTTAATGAGGAATATGTTCATGGACAGGATCCCTCAAGGTTTGAGGATCAGTTCCTATCTGTTCAGTTCCCCCTGTCAGGTTACCCTAGGTGGAAGGACCTCTTCCATCACCTATTCCTTCCACTGGTGTAGCTTCAGGCTGGGCTGTAGTTTCATTTGAGTTTCATACCAGCCCAATTGCTTCATCATCTTGTTCCTGACTCTCAGAAAGAATGTTAGTTTCATCAAAAACAACATGTATACTTTCTTCTACACACATAGTTCTTTTGTTATAAATCTTATAAGCTTTACTACATGAGGAATATCCTAAGATTACTCCCTGATCACTTTTGGGATCAAACATACCTAGGGAGTCTTTACCATTATTGTGCACAAAGCACTTGCATCCAAATGCCCTAAGATGGGATATATTTGGCTTTCTCCCTTTAAGTAACACATAGGGAGTCTTCTCAACAAGAGGTCTGGTCATGCACCTATTTATGATGTAGCAAGCAGTGTTCACAGCTTCTGCCCAGAAGCTATGGGGCAGTTTACTGGAAAGAAGCATAGTCCTAGCCATTTCTTTCAACTACTCTATTTTCTTGTGAAGTCCTAGGAGTAGAAGTTATGATTTATGCCATGCTCATCACCAAATTTAGTAAACTTAGCATTTTTTAGTTCAGTATCATGATCAGACCTAATTGATGCAAGTTGACTACCTAGTTCTTTCTGAGTTTTTCTAATAAAAAATTGAACATGTCAAATGTTTCATCTTTAGATGTTAAAAATAATGTCCATGTAAACCTGGAGTAATCATCAACAAGCACCATAACATATCTCTTACCACCTCTGCTCACTGTTCTCATTGGTCCACAAAGATCCATATGGACCAGAAAGAGGATCTTCTCTGCTTCTCCCTTGCACAAGCCTCACAAACTTTATCTTCCTTGAACTTAATGTTAAGCAGCCCTATCACCAAGTCTTGGAGACTAGTTTGTTGAGTTGGCTTAGACTGGCATGTCCAAGTCTCTTGTGCCAAAGGAGGGGATCATTATCCAACAAACTTAAGCAAGTGAATTCACTATCTGAAAATGTGGACAGATCCACAAACTATATGTTGTTCACTCTTTTTCCCTGCAAAACTATCTTGTCAGTGGTAATATTAATCACAAAGCATTTTGTAGAGGTGAATGCTACCATGTTACCCCTATCACACAATTGTGATACACTTATTAGACTGTACTTCAGTCCATCTATCAACCAGGAATTCTCAATTAAGTGAGAATCAGTATTACCTACCTTTCCAACCCCATTGATCCCACCTTTCTTTCCATTTCCATAGGAGACATTACCTCCTTTAAGGTTCTCAAGTGAAAGGAACTGGTTTTTGCTTCATGTCATGTGCTTAGAACAGCCACTGTCCATGTACTATATTTAGCTACTACCCTTCACTTAGACCTGCAAAAAGAAATCAAGGGTTAGTCTTAGGAACCAACAAGTTTGGGTTCCTTTCTATAGGCAAAAGGATAAATCAAGTTCTTTTTAGCCCAACTTGGCAGCCCATTTTTCCCTAAAGCAAAATATTTGTTCTTTTGACTTGCCTTTTCTTTTGCACCGCATTCACTCTTATAGTGACAAGTGTTACCACAGTGTATGCAAATTTTATTCTCAGGGAATGTGAGGTACTTGCTTTTGGGATCCCACTTAGGTGCAGAATTTCCAAAGTCAAGTCTCCTTCTGTTGCTGCTATGATGTTCTTGTAGCCATGAAAGTGCATTAGAGGACCTGTTCCATTTACATGTTCTATCTAACTCATGCTTAAGCTTAGTCAAGTCTTCCTTTGGGTTTCTTACCAGTTCCTCCCTTTTATAACGCTCATCTTTTACCTTTCCTAGATCCTTTTCTAGTGAGAGTTGTGTGTCACTAACTATTTCTTTACCTGTTCCTAACATTAATTTCAGATTTTCAGATTTAAGTTCTAGAACAGATGTGTCAAGTGCATGAACCCGGTTCTTCAAAGCAATATTTTTTTTTTTAGTTTCACAAGCTCTAATTTCCAAGTTTTTGCATTATGCTTTTAAAAAGTTACACTCTTTTGACAACTGTTCTTTTTCAAAACTTATATTCTTAGATTCATCAATTAAAGTTAGCAACAGTTCTGATAGTCTATCTTTATAAATGAATTTAATTTTATCCTTTAGGTCCAAAAGACTTATCTTAGATTCTTCATCAGGTTCATCTTCAGATTATTGAATTACTATAAGAGCTTGTTTAGCATCATCATCATCATAATCATCATCAATGTCCTATCAGAATTTTCTTCCCAAGAAACAACCATTGCTTTGGATGGCCCTTTGTTGGATTTATTCTTATCATGAGCTTGTTCCTTCTTTCCGTTTCTTCTTCTGGGTCCCTCCTTTTTCCACTCGACTTCCCACATAGGACATTTCTTGATCATGTGGTTCTTTTTACCAAATTTGAAGCATCCACCAGTCACTTGAACGCGATTTCTTATCCTCTCATTCCTCCAAGAATACTAGTGACTATTGAATAGTGGTGGCCTAGTGGTGGATTGCACTTTACAATTTCTAGGTAGTGCACTCATCTTGAGCTTTTCCTAAGGTGTTAGCCTCTTCAAAGATAACTTGCTCTGATACCAATTGATGTTTTATACTTCAATACCAAACAAGAGGGGGTTGATTTGTGTGGTGTCCAATTTTTTGCGTGCACAGATTATAGAAGGACTTGGCTCTTCTATGTGTTCCTTATACTATTGTTGCAGAATAATAAATGCAGAAAGTAAAGAACACAAGTATTTTTAAGTGGAAAAGACTCTACTCAAAAGGTGAAAAAACCATGACTTATACCCAGTAGAATTTTTCCCAATACTTTACTAAATCACTGAGCCAAAACAGCATTTTAAAAACTCTTGTAAACTTATGGATTAACTCTAACCCTTTGTGGCAACCAGCCTCTAGCTGTTGCGATAACTTCAAGTTAACTCTTACTTGAATAAAACACTCAAAGTACCTAGTACAAATTTTTCTAGATAAAGCTGAAAGGTACAGCTCAAAAGCCCTACTATAATTGAACTAGAATAAAAGATAGACACTTGGAGCTGGTTCTTTTATCTGTGTAGCTTCAGGTTTGCATACTTGAATCACATAGGCATTGCTTGCAAAATGCCCTGCTATTTTTCTCTCAACTCACGTTTAACTTCAGCGTTTGTGCGTCACCTGTAAATGAGAACACAACTGATATATACAGAGTTAGTAAATAAAGATTAACTAGAGTTCTAATGCTTTACTCTTCCTTGGTGGAAGAGTTCTAGTAAACTTCAACTTCTAACTATTCCCATATCTTGGATAGGTTTCTCTTCAAATAAGGAGTCCTGCTCCTTATCAAAAATGCAACCTTTTTGTTCAGGCATTATTAGAAATAATCACTTTTACTTATCCCTTTAACATGAATGCCTTTTGCTTGCTTCTGTCCGTCACATGTGTACACTGTCCATGGACCTGGTTCATGCATGTGTTCCTTTGTCAGTCATCAAAACCAAAACCACTTAGCTCAACAGTAAGAAGTACAACCTTTTGTGCGTTTCTTGTAATATCTCTTTCCAATTTACCTTTGTAAATGGAGTTGTTTTTGCAATTCAAAGTACTCGCGACGATACTTTCTTATTTCCCAAAACCTGAACTTCCATCCTTGATGGTGAAAGAGAAGCCAATGTAATTCAAGAATTTTTTTTCACTTTTTCTTAAAGACAAGTTGGTGGTGGTTATGTTCTCAAAAGACAGAATATATGTGCTTATAGTTTAACATTTGTCGAGTAATCTCAATGTGGATTTTTAGTAATGCCGGTACATTCTCTCATTGACTTATGCAGTCATGCTATAGTCTTGATTGTATGTCATCTTCATTCTCTTAGTACTGTCATATTCAACTTGTCATAACTCATATGATAGGCAGATGAGGCTTCTGTCCTCGAGGATCTTGCAGAAGAACTTTGCCTTCCCATCAATCACAGACCTGCAGAAAATATGGAACAAGCATCTTTAGATACACAGTTGACATCTTCTAACGTTGGATTCAGGCTTCTCAAAAAGATGGGTTGGAAAGTGAAGGGTCTTGGAAAATATGAGCAAGGTAAATTTACATGGCCAATTTCTTATTATGTTTTACTGTCCATGGTCTTGAAATACAATATTTTTTTCTTCCTCTGAGCATTTCTTTTAATTAATGAAGATTAAGGTGTTGGTTGTTGAGAATTGTGCTTATATCTAGTTGCTTACTGGTTAGACATATGCTAGCTTGTGTAGTGTCTATTTACTAGGGTGCAAAAGGATGTTTAAGAGGTAACTGAACTTTTGTGGTCCTATGGAACCTACAGTGGATTGCTTGAGTTTCATATAATTCACATAGTAGTGATTAGAGTTTCAGAAAGATGAAGGAAGAAGAAAGGGGAAGAAGAAGGAGATGGAGCAGTCATTCGAGAGAGCAGAGATAAGACAATGAAAGATTATTTCATTCCTCAAAAGTATGTAAAAAATACAGTGCACTATTGCCTTTATACACTTCCATTGACTGTGTATTTAGACTTCTTAACTAACTCCTAACAATAATCTTAACTAACTCTATAACAGTAATTAACGCTCTCTAACAGCTTCAGTGTATAATGACAATTATACCCTTTTATATTATTTAATACTCCCCCTCAAGCTAGGTGGTGGAAAAATGTTGAACACACCTAACTTGGATTTTAGATACTTATGTTAAACTCTGGTTAGTCCTTTGTAAGTATATCTGCAGGTTGATCAATTGTTGAGATGTACTTTGTGGTGACAAGTCCTTGTTGAATTCTTTCTCTCACAAACTGACACTCGATTTCAATGTGTTTTGTCATTTCATGATAAACTGGATTTGCAACTATTTGTATAGCTGTTTTACTGTTACTGTAAATATCAATAGGCAACTTAATTTGAGTATCAACTTCTTTTAACAATCCATAGAGCCAAATTAGCTCAGCTACTATTGTTGCTAAGATTCTATATTCAGCTTCTGCATAACTTTGAGAAATGGTAGTTTGTTTCTTTGAATTCTAAGATACCAACGAGTCACCTAACTTGATTAAGAAGCATGTGACAGATTTTCTGGTCAAAGGGCATGCAGCCCAATCTGCATCATAGAATGCAGTGATTGTATTATTCTGAGTACTAGATAGTAAGTTTCCTTGACCTGGATGATTCTTAATGTACTTGACAATTCTCAAGGCAACTTTCATATGTGACTTTTCGGGATGTTGAAGAAATTGACTAAGTGTTTGAACTCCAAAAGCTATGTCGGGCCTAGTTATAGTTAGGTATAAGAGTTTTCCTATCAGTCTCTGATTGGAAGTTTGATCAAGCATTGAATCAATATCTTCTGAGTCTTCTATTTGTCCAACATAGTCATCATACTGTTTTGAAGTTAGTTTGATATTATTGTCAATAGGAGTTACTGCTAGTTTTTCTACAGCAAGTCCAACTTCTAAAATTAGCTCCAAGGCATATTTCTTTTGATTCATAGTGATTCCTTGATGTGATCTAGCAAACTCAATACCTAGGAAGTATTTTAACTCCCTCGGTCTTTCATTTTGAAGGCATTCTGCATTGATGTTTTGTTTCTTCAATAAGTTGCAGACTATCTCTTGTGACTAGCAAGTCATCTGCACACTAAAATTATAGTGATTCCTTTACCAGTGTTCTTAATGAATAATGAATGATCAAATTGACTTTGTTTGAAGTTGAATTTCAGTAGAGCCTCACACAATTGTATTCCAGTATCTAGGAGCTTGTTTTAGCCCATACAGGGATTTAATGAGCCTGCATACTTTATTCTCCCCCTTTTAAATCCATGAGGCAGCTCCATATAGATTTCATCAAATAAGTCACCTTGAAGAAAAGCATTATACACATCCATTTGGTGTATATGCCATTTTTTTGAAGCTGCAACATTCAAGATAGTTCTCAATGTAACCATTTTCACCACTTGTGAGAATGTTTCTTGGTAATCAATCCCTTCTTTTTGACTATATCGTTTAGCTACTAGCCTAGCTTTGAACCTCTCAACATCACCTAAAGCTTTGTATATGATTCTGTAAATCCACTTGTAGCCAATAGGTTTCTTACCTTCTGGTAGAGCCGTCAAAATGGGCTTGGCCCGTGAGGCCAGCCCAACCCAGCCCGCTACTTGGGTAGGGCTGGGTTGGCATTTTTTTAGCTCATTTAAAACTGAGGCTTATAAGCCCGGCCCAAGTCAGCCTGCTGGCCCTTGAGGCTTGACCGAGGTTGGGCCTGGGCCGGCCCGTGGGCCAAAAATTAATTATATTCAAATTTAAATATCTAAAAAAAGTAAAAACTAAAAAAAATATTAACTATAATCCCCATTGCAACCTTAGATTGCTCATTTACCCTTTCATATCAACTAGAATTTATATTTTTGATATGCATGTAGTATGACAAGATTAGTTTTTCTTTTGCTTAATTAACAACGAACTAGGAATGTTTTAAGTGGCCAATAATAATTTTTTCAAAAGGAAATATTATTTTAAGTGGCCAATGATTAGTTTGGTTACTTTAATATATTATTAATCATTAAATTGCTCTTCAGTATAGAAAAAGGTCAAGTTTTAATACCCAAAAAAAATTTACCATACTAGCAAATATCATGAAAATTTCACGGACTATAATGATAAAATCGACAAATAATGTTAAACCTAAATTAAAAAACCTTAACATATAAACATATTGAAGCAATTCCTAAACCTAAGGAAAATGAAAGAGAAGTACCAAAAAATATTCATGTAACGTTAAAGAAAGAAGAGCTAGAGATATAGAGAATTTGCATTTCAATTACGAGATTCCTTGTCAAATATCAAGATTCTTGTACACTCTAAATAAACAGAAGTCGTTTATATGATCAAGAGATTATATCACGAAAAAATATCTAAAGATTTGGAGAAATATTTTTTTCTAAAAAAATTGAAGGGCCAGCCCGCCCTAGCCCGCGGCCCTCTTAGGGCTGGGCTGGGCTGGCCATTTTAAGGCCCATATAGATGGAGGGCCGGCCCGCCTAGCCCACCAAATTTAAAAGCCCACGAGGCTTGGGCTGGGCTGGTCTGGGCTAGCCCACTTTGACAGCTCTACTTTCTGGTAGTGTTACAATATCCCATGTATGATTGTTCTCAAGAGCTTTTGTCTCTTCATTCATAGTTTCTACCCATTTGAGATCTAGGATAGCTTTAGACTAATTGGTAGGTTCAGTAATTGAGGAAGTTGCAGCTGCATATGCTTGATATTTAGGAGATAGTTTATCATATATATTGATCTAGTGCATAGGGCACATTTTGATGGATATTTAAAGATACAAAATCTTTCATCCAGACATGAGGATGCTTACCTCTACAGGACTTTCTAAGCTCAGGTTGCTGTTGATTCTGAACTTCTGTAGTTGTCTGAGAAGGTTCAGGCTGCTGCTGATTTTGAGCTTCTATAGTTATTTGAATAGGCTCTTCATGAACAATATGATCATCTAGTTCAGTGTACATGTAGTCTGCTTGTCTAAATAGTTTTCTTCTCCTATGTCTTGATTTGCATTGGATTCTGCTCTTTCAATTCTGTCTGACTGATTATTGCTTGTGGTAATTTCTTATCTTATTCCAAAAATTACTTCATTGTTTTCAAACATTACTCCTATTTTTGATGTGTTATCCACAAACTCAGGCACTGAGATACATTCTTTATTGGCAAATAGAAATATATCTTCTCTAAAAGTGACATCTCTGCTAACAAAGAATGATCGATTAGAGAGAACATATAAGATATTGTAACGACCCGACTGGTTATCCCGTTTCCCTAAATAAGACTACCCACACTTGCTTTTACTGATTTATGACTTGCGGGGATGGTTGGTTCGGGATTTGGAAGAGTTTGGATCGAAATCGGAACACATGGTTCCTTATGGTTGGCTTAAAAGGTCGAGCTTGACTTCGGTCAATATTTTGAGTAAATGACCTCAGAATTGGGATTTGATGGTTCCAATAGGTCTGTATGATGATTCTGACTTGGTCGTTTGCCCGGATCGGGTTTTGGATGACCCGGGAGCATTTTGGCGCCTAATAGTGAAAGTTGATTCCTTAAGGATTTTGAAGTCCTTTAATTTGGTTTGGAGCAGGTTTTTGTGATATCGAGGTCCGAATGGAATTCCGAGATGGAGAATAGTTTCGTAATGTCATTTAAGACTTGCACGCAAAATTTAGTGTCAATCCGAGTAGTATAAGTGTGTTTCGTCACATTCGAAGTAAATTGAAGAACTTGAACTTCATAAGTTTGAATCAATTGGTTTTAGGGTGTGATTCCTAGTTTTAATGTTGTTTCCGGCGTTCTGAGGGTTCGAGCGAGTCTGTTTTATCATTATAAACTTGTGGGTGTGTTAGGGCGGGGCCCCGGGGGTCCCGAGCGTCAATCGGATGAGGCTAGGACCAAGTTGGAAATTTTGGGCAAGAGCTGAATGCCCAGCTTCTGTCATAACCGCACTTGCGGTTGGTTAGCCACAGATGCGAGCTCGCAGGTGTGCGCCATGACACACAGATGTGGCCAATGGTGGCCAGTCCAGAAACCGCAGAAGCGGTCCTTTCTCCGCAGAATCAGTTAGCCATCCGCTGAAGCAGCCCCAGCCGACCCGGTGTGGTTCCGCATAAGCGGACCTTTTTTCGCAGATGCATTGGGCGCAGGTGCGGCCCAGGACCGCAGATGCGGAAATCACTGAAGGCAGTGACCTTCATTTATTACGGGACTTGGACATTTTGGCTCATTTTTCACTCCATTGTGGACGATTTTTGAGCTTCTTGAGAGGGGTTTATCACCAAGCTTTTAGAGGTAAGTAATTCATACTATATGCGAGTTAAATACATGGATATTGGGTAGATTAACATGTATAGATTTGTGAAAATTATGGGATTAGAGTAAAACCTAGGTTTTTGATAAAAATAAGATTTAACCACGAAATTCGTTATAGAATGAAGTAAAAATCATCTATTCTTGATCCTTAGGTTACGGGTAACAATTTCCTTCAAAAATTTCCGGAATCCGGGCACGTGGGCCCGGGGGTGAATTTTAGGAACATTGCCTGTGGGTTGGATAATCATTTTAATAGCTAGAATATGAATTTGTAAACCTATAATGATTGGTTTTTACACTATTTGAATAGTTTCGGATTGTGCGGCTCCGATTTGAGAGTTTGAGCGCATTCTTGAGTTGGAAGTAGGCTCGAAACGAGGTAAGTCTCTTTTCTAACCTTGTAAGAGGGAAATTTCCCAATAGGTGAACTTAATTAATATATGATTAATTGTGGGGGCTACATACGCACAATGTGATGAGAGTCCGTACGTAGCTACTATTCCTGTTATGTCCGGGTAGTTCTAGGCTTACACCATGCTTTGTGGGTACCGTTATATGATTATAATTATTGATTGTCATTGAATGAAACTAAGTTGAAGATGTTATGATTTCAAGGATTTCAAGTAAATATTTATTTTGGTAAGAATTGAGGAAACATTAAGTTATATTTATACTTCACCGCGTCGCAAGTATATTCCGCGAGAGGGGTGATTATTTCCACAACTCTCATGGGAGCAGGTTGTTCGCCTCGGCAGGTTAATAAATGTATATATGGTTCGGGCCGTTCGACCCTCGATGGTGCACAGTATACTTTTGTGTTGAATCGGGCCGAACTTCCTCGATGGTATTTGTGTGTGATAATAGAAACGGAACCCTTATAATTCATATGATTAATTACTTGAAAGGTCACTTGTTTTAAATGAGGAGAGTGCCTAGTTTTATTAATTGGATGAAAAGATTTTCAGTATTATTCTTGTTTGAGCTTGTTGTTAGCTACATACATTGTGAATTAAAATATTGAACTTCATATTATTATATTTGCTGGCCCTAGTAAGTGTCGGAGTCGACCCCTCGTCACTACTTCTGCGAGGTTAGGCGAGATACTTACTGGTACATAATTTTATGTACTCATGCTACCTTTCTGTACTTGATTGTATAGGCTTTGAGGCAGGTGCATCTAGCCATCAGTCCGGCGCGCAGAGTGGACTCCTCAGCTTAAGACTTTCCGGTGAGCTACCCTTTGAGTCGTTCTGCAGCAGCTGGAGTCTCTCTTTTGTCTTTATGTTCCTGTCTATTTCTTTTCCAGACAGTAGGATAGTATGGTTTTATATATTCCACTAGGTTGCCCACACAATTGTGACACCAGGTCTTGGCACACACATTGGTAGACCTATGATGTTTTGGCTTGTTTTCATGATTGAGATTCGTATTTATTACTTCCAGTAAATATGCTTAAATTTTTAAGCTCTAAATTTCTTAATCAATAATGGAACGTTATCACGTACTAACTATACAAATGAGAATTCACTATTTGATTAGTGTTGGCTTGCCTAACAACAGTGTTGGGCGCCATCACGGCCTAATATAGAATTTGGGTGACAACATGGTATCAGAGCACTAGGTTCACGTAGGTCTCACAAGTTATGGACAAACCTGATAAAGTCTTGCGGATCGGTACGGAGACGTCTGTACTTATCTTCGAGAGGCTATAGGGTGTTAGGAAACTACTCTTTATTCATCTTCTTTCGTGCAGTCGATGTTATACTAAATTTTCTTCTTCTATTCTCTCACAGATGGTGAGGACGCATGCGGCGGACGTTCCAGATCCAAGAGGAGCTGCTACCCCCATTGCTAGAGGTCGAGGCAGAGGCCGGGGGGGAGGGGGGCATCGGCCCGAGGTAGGGGACGAAGTCATCCCAGAACTGCCCCAGTTGCACCACTAGCGGAGCCAGCAGGGGATCCCATTATTTAGGAGTAGCGTAAGGTGCCCGCAGCTGAGCCTGCGCCGGCTGATTTTATGACAGCACCGGGCTTCCAGGAGGTCATATGCCATATGTTGCGGTTCATAGACTCGATGACTCAGGTTGGTTAATTTCCAGCAGACCCAGCCACATCTCAGGCAGGAGGGGGAGCGCAGACCCCGACTGCTCAGGCTCCCGTGCACGCAGCTGCCGTATATCAGACTCTGGGTACTCTACCCACGGGCGATGTCCATCCAGTTGCAGCAGTGGCACCTGAGCCCAGACCAGCTGCGGACGGCGATCCCCAAAAGTTATTGGACAGATGGACTAGGCTACACCCTCCTATCTTTGGAGGTGAGCGTCATGAGGATGCCTAGGATTTCATTGACAGGTGCAGGGACAGACTGCACAACATGAGGATATTGGAGTCCCATGCAGTAGATTTCACCACCTTCCAGTTAGAGGGCAGGGCCCGTAGATGGTGGCAGTCTTACCTTCTCTGTAGACCAGCAGGTTCTCCTCCCATGACTTGGGGATCAGTTTACACGGCTTCTATTGGACAGGTATGTTCCACCCTCTCAGAGGGAAGAGTTACGGTGTCAATTTGAGCAGCTCGAGCAGGGTCAGATGTCTGTGACCGACTATGAGGCGAGATTCTCTAAGTTGTCTCGCCATGTACTCATGATACTTCCTACGGACGCAGAGAGAGTGCGGAGACTTGTTGCGGGGTTGCACTCCGGTATTTGAGCTAGCATGGCCCGAGAGGTTGAGATGGGGACTGAGTATCAGCTAGTGGTTGAGATTGCTCGGAGGATTGAGGGTTACCGCCAGAGGGGTAGAGAGTAGTTGCAGCAGGACAAGAGGACCCAATTCTCTGGGGATTTTAGAGGTGCCCTAGCTAGGGGCAAAGGTCAGTTTAGGAGGGGTCAACCCAGGAGGCCCCCATATTCAGCACCACCACCGCCTACTCGAGGTGCTCTAGTGAGGCCTTATTTCAGTGCGATGCTTCTTACCGCCCGCCAGCTATTCAAGGTTCCACCGGCTGGTATTCTGGTCATCGGGGTTCTTCCACTGCCTTTTTAGTTCTATGCTAGAGAGTTCATACCGCCCCCCAGCCATTCAGGGTTCTTCTAGTAGATATTTGGGCCATCAGGGTCAGGCTTCAAAACAGCAGTCTATGGCACCGTGGGGTTGTTACGAGTGTGGGGATCCGAGTCACATGAAGAGATTTTGCCCCAAACTTTGGGGCAAGGCAGTACAGCAGGGTCATCAGCCTACGATTACAGCACCAGCAGTCCGACCGTCCAATGATGGGGGACAGGCAAGTAGGGGCCGTTCTAGAGGTGGAGGCCAGGTAGGGGGAGGTCAGCCAGCTATTGTCCAGCCAGGCGGAGGCCAGATAGCCGGTGCTCCAGCTAGATTCTATGCTTTTCCAGCCAGACCAGATGCAGTAGCCTCAGATGCCGTGATCACAGGTATTATTTCTGTCTGCGGTAGGGATGCTTCGATATTATTTGATCCAGGGTCTACCTATTCATATGTGTCATCTCTGTTTGCTCATTTCCTGGATGTCCCTCATGAGTTAATGGGTACTCCTGTTTATGTTTCCACTCCTGTGGGAAATTCTGTGGTTGTGGATCGAATCAACCAGTCTTGTGTGGTTACATCCTGTGGTTACGAGACTAGAGCAGACCTTCTGTTACTTGATATGATCAACTTTGAGACCATCTTGGGCGTGGATTGGTTATCTCCATATCACACCATTCTTGACTGTCATGCCAAGACTGTTACTTTAGCGATGCCAGAGTTGCCGAGGTTGGAGTGGAAGGGTTCCTCAGTTAGTACATCTAGTCGGCTTATTTCTTTTCTGAAGGCTCGACACATAGTCGAGAAGGGTTGTTTGGCTTATCTAGCTTATGTTCGGGACACCATTGCAGAGTCTCCGACGATTGATTCAGTTCCAATAGTCCGAGAGTTCGCCGATGTGTTTCCTTCTAACCTTCCAGGCATGCCACCGAATCGTGATATTGATTTATGCATTGATTTGGCTCTAGGTACCCAGCCTATATCTATCCCACCGTACCGTATGGCTCTGAAAGAGTTGAAGGTGTTGAAGGAGAAGCTTGAGGAGTTGTTTGCCAGAGTTTGTGAGACCGAGTGTGTCACCGTGGGGTGCACCGGTGTTGTCTATGAAGAAGAAGGATGGGACTATGCGGATGTGCATTGATTAACGCCAGTTGAACAAGGTTACCATCAAGAACAAGTACCCGTTGCGGCGCATTGATGATTTGTTCGACCAGTTGTAGGGTGCTAGGGTGTTCTCTAAGATCGACTTGAGATCAAGGTATCATCAGCTGAAGATTCGGGACTCAGATGTCCCGAAGACTGCTTTCCGTACTAGATATGGCCATTATGAGTTTCTAGTAATGTCCTTCGGCTTGACTAATACCCCAACGGCGTTTATGGATTTGATGAACAGGGTGTTCAGGCCTTATATTGATTCCTTTTTTATTGTCTTCATTCATGACATCTTGATCTACTCACGTAGCCTGGGGGAGCACGAGCAACATTTGAGAGTAGTGCTTCAAACATTGCGAGAGCAGAAGCTATATGATAAGTTCTCCAAATGTGAGTTTTGGCTTGAGTCAGTAGCATTCTTAGGGCATGTCGTATCAGGAGAGGATATTAAGGTGGATCCCAAGAGGATTGAGGCAGTTCACAGTTGGCCACGTCCTACTTCAGTGACTGAGATCAGGAGTTTCCTGGGGTTAGCAGGTTATTACCGCCGATTTGTGCAGGGTTTTTCATCCATTGCATCACCTTTAACTAGATTGACCCAGAAGGGTGCTCCTTTCCGTTGGTCCGATGATTGTGAGACGAGCTTTCAAAAGCTCAAGACAGCTTTGACTACAGCACCGGTTTCTAGTATTGCCTTCCGGATTGGGGATGTATACGGTATATTAATGTTATACCGTTGGCTTGGGTTGTGTGTTGATGTAGAAGGGGCGAGATATTGAATATGCTTCGCGTCAGCTGAAGATTCATGAGAAGAATTACCGCGTGCATGATCTAGAGTTAGCAGCGATTGTTCATGCTCTTAAGATATGGAGGTATTACCTGTATGGGGTGTCATGTGAGGTTTATACTAATCATCGCAGCTTACAGCATTTGTTCAAGCAGAGGGATCTCAATTTGAGGCAGCGTAGGTGGCTTGAGTTACTGAAGGATTATGACATCACCATTCTTTATCATCCGGGCAAGGCAAATATGGTCGCGGATGCCATAAGCAGGAAAGCTGAGAGTATGGGTAGCTTGGCATTCATTTCAGCGAAGGAGAGGCCACTAGATTTGGACATTCAGTCCTTGGCTAACAGACTTGTGAGGTTGGATATTTCTGAGCCCAGCCGAGTTCTTGCATGTGTTGTTGCCCAGTCTTCATTATTCGGGCAGATCAAGGCTCGGCAGTTTGATGATCCGCACTTGGCAGTTCTCAGAGAGACGGTACTACAGGGTGGTGCCAAGGAGGTTTCTATCGGCGACGATGGTGCTATACAACTCCAGGGTCGCCTATGTGTTCCTAATGTTGATGGCCTGAGGGAGAAGATTCTTGAGGAGGCACACAGTTCGCGGTATTCTATTCATCCAGGTGCTACAAAGATGTATCGTGACCTGAGACAGCACTATTGGTGGCGGCGAATGAAGAAAGACATAGTGGAGTATGTATCTAGGTGCTTAAATTGCAAGCAGGTCAAGTATGAGCACCAGAGGACAGGGGGCCTATTTCAGCAGATGACTATACCTGAGTGGAAATGGGAGCGCTTTACTATGGACTTCGTAGTTGGGTTACCGCGGACTTTGCGGAAGTTTGATGCGGTTTGGGTCATTGACGATAGGTTGACCAAGTCGGCACACTTCATTCGAGTTGTGACTACCTATACTTCAGAGAGGTTGGCCCAGATTTATATTCGGGAGATAGTTCGGTTGCACGATGTGCCTGTTTCCATCATATCAGATAGGTGCCCTCAGTTCACCTCACATTTTTGGAGAGTTATTCAGAGTTAGTTGGGGAACCGTATAGAGCTCAGCACAACATTTCATCCTCAGATCGACGGACAGTCGGAGCGGACAGTTCAGATATTAGAGGAGAGCATGTGTGATTGACTTTGAAGGGCAGTGCGATCAGTTCTTGCCTTTGGCCGAGTTTGCATACAACAACAGTTATCAGTCCAGCATCGAGATAGCTTCATTTGAGGCTTTATATGGTCGACGATGTCGTTCCCCTATCGGGTGGTTTGAGCCTGGCGAGGCTAAGTTATATGGTACTGATTTGGTGAAGGATGCCTTGGAAAAGGTAAAGATAATTCAGGAGAGACTTCGCATAACACAGTCCAGACAGAAGAGTTACGCGAATCAGAAGGCGCGTGATGTATCATTCATGGTCGGCGACAAGGTTCTCTCGAAAGTCTCGTCGATGAAGGGTATTATGAGATTCGGGAAGAAGGGCAAGTTGAGCCCAAGGTTTATAGGCCCATTGAAGTGTTGAGGCGAGTTGGGGAGGCTGCTTATGAGCTTGCTTTACCTCCCAGCCTATCAGGGGTTCATCAAGTTTTTCACGTGTCTATGCTTCGAAGGTATCACGCCGACTTGTCTCATATGTTAGACTTCAGTACTATTCAGCTAGATGAGAGTTTGTGTTATGAAGAGGAGCCAGTTGCCATTGTTGATAGACAGGATCACCAGTTGAGATCAAGAGGATTTATGCGGTAAAGGTCCAGTGGAGGGGACAACAAGTTGAGGAGGCGACCTGGGAGTCCGAGGAGGACATGTGGAGCAGATATCCACACTTATTTAGCACTTCAGGTATGAATCTAAACTCGTTCGAGGACGAATATTTTTTTAAGAGGTGGAGAATGTAACGACCCGACTGGTTATTTTGCTTTCTAGAACCTCGTTTCCCTAAATAAGACTACCCGCACTTGCTTTTACTGATATATGACTTGCGGGGATGGTTGATTCGGGATTTGGAAGAGTTTGGATCGAAATCGGAACACTTGGTTCCTTAAGGTTGGCTTAAAAGGCCAAGTTTGACTTCGGTCAATATTTTGAGTAAACGAGCTCAGAATCAGGATTTGACGGTTCCAATAGGTCCGAATGATGATTTCAGACTTGGGCGTATGCCCGGATCGGGTTTTTGATGATCCGGGAACGTTTTGGCGCCTAATAGTGAAAGTTCATTCCTTTAGGATTTTGAAGTCCTTTAAATTTGGTTTTGCTGCGGGTTTTTGTGATATCGAGGTCTGAACAGAATTTTGAGACCGGGAATAGTTCAGTAATGTCATTTAAGAATTGCACGCAAAATTTGATGTCAATCTGAGTAGTATAAGTGTGTTTCGTCACATTAGAAGTAAATTGAAGAACTTGAAGTTCATAAGTTTGAATCAATTGGTTTTAGGGTGTGATTCCTGATTTTAATGTTGTTTCCGGTGTTCCGAGAGTTCGAGCGAGTCCTTTTTATCATTACAAACTTGTGGGTGTGTTCGGGCAGGGCCCCGAGCGTCAATCGGACGAGGCTTGGGCCAAGTTGGAAATTTCGGGCAAGAGCTGAATGCCAGCTTCAATCATAACCGCACCTACGGTTGGTCAGCCGCAGATGCGAGCTCGCAGGTGCAGGCCATGAAACGCAGATGCGGCCAAGGGTGGCCAGCCCAAAAACCACAGAAAGATGAAGGAAGAAGAAAGGGGAAGAAGAAGGAGATGGAGCAGTCGTTTGAGAGAGCAGAGATAAGACAATGAAAGATTATTTCATTACTCAAAAGTATGTAAAAAATACAGTACAATATTGCCTTTATATACTTCCATTGAGTGTGTATTTTGGCTTCTTAACTAACTCCTAATAATAAGCTTAACTAACTCTCTAATAGTAATTAACGTCTCTCTAACAGCTTTAATGTACAATGACAGTTATACCCTTTACATTATTTAATAGAGTTTATCTAGAACTTTCCATTATTTGACCCCATAGCAAATTGGGAATATCGAGGTAAATATAGTTATAAACTTGCTGTATTTCTCTTGGGAGGTAGAGGCCTGATGCTTGTTAACCGAGAAGGTGCAAGAGTCAAATTTCGTGATGCTGACTCTTTTAAAGGAAGGAGAAAAAATGAAAAATCAAGGGATTGACTCTGTAAAGAACTTATCAACATGGTGCCTTAGCATGAATTGTAGTGGTTGAAATAGAAGTAGCAAGGAAGGATAAGAAGGGCAATTCCTCTACTAGTGGCGTTTCTATATAGTGCATGTGGTGGTATATTGATGTCTTTTTTGTTTTAAAATTGGAATGAGCTATTTGGCTCTTAAATGTCAATAACAGAATAGTCAATTGTTTTAATGTGATACTTTATGTGGTACTGTTAACTGTCTATTCCGTTTTCTACTAGTGAATTGCTCGACTTTATATGTCTGCTCATCTCTTGCCAACACATGTACATAAATATGAGTATATTGCTCATGTAAGATGTGGGGGAACCATCATTCGATGCCTCAGTCCTTAGAAATGAGAGTTATGACTTATGAAGAATTAATGAAGCTTATCAACAAAATCTCTGCATCCTTGAGGAGGATGCATTAGATGTAGTATACCCGAATGAATTTTTGCATTGTTGCCCTAGTTGTATCTCATTGAATTCGTCTTGTGTAATAAACTATAAGCATTTCTTTAATGATAAGGATTGAGCTGTCTCCCCCAAGTAGAGTTGATAAACTTAGGTGCAGTATTTTGCATTTGTTACTGTTGATATTTGATTTACTAGAATAATAAGTAGTTTAGTCGTAGAAGGAGTCTTCTTTGACTATTAACATGGAGATTAGGACTGAGGGACTCGAATTGAGGAAACTTGAAAGCATATTCTCCATCACTACACTAGCAATTTAAAAAATCTAATTTTTTGTTCAACTGTAAAACCTTCAACGAGCAAGACCTGTTGACTAATGCACAAGGTAACTAACGTATTTTAATTTCACACAAACTGTCTCAGTGTATCACATTGCCTTCGTTGTTGCATACATTTGTATAAATAAGTGTATATATATATGTATATCAGTCTCGTGTGTAATATATTGCAACATATTAAACAAATATTTAAGGTGAACAAACTTCATCTCTGTTTGGTATTAACTTAAAGATATGGTAATTCTGTGCATCAATATTAACTCTCCTTTTTCATTATTTTAGGGCTTGAAGCAACATTGATAATACAAAAGAAAGAAAATAATAAGTGGTATACCATCAAAAAGACGCCGCCTACGGTCGAAAGAAAAGAGAAAATTGCATCTTATTACATCACTAGGATCGAGCAAAGCACCAAGTACCTAAGTCCTCATACAACATGAAATTACAATGTGATTTCAAAGTAGAATTATTCATCTATTTTACATTTATTTCGAGCCCAGAGAAGAATGTGCAAAGAGGGGCTATCATGCAGCTTCAGCAAAACCCAGTTGAAGATTACCATAGTCAAATACAGTATGATACACCCCCATGAATACATTACCAAGAATCCTGCATGTGTAGTATGAATCTTTTGATATGAAACAGATGGAGAAGCTTATAAGACTATTTGAATAAATTAAGCGAAATGGTTGTAAGAATAATAAAAACGTACCAAAGAGGACCACGAGGTGGTGGCACATCCAAAGCAACAAACCCACTGAGGCAAATGGTAGCAATCCCCTCCCCAGTTTTCAAAATATACTGGAAACAGAAACAAATTAAAGCCACAGTTGAAACAAGGCTGAGTATGCAACATAACAATGTAACATATATAAAATTAGGAAGAGAGGCATAACCTGTTCTGGAGTCAGGACAAAATCTTTATCACCAATATTTAATGTAACATTTGGCATGGATGATATGCTATTGCAGTCGATTACGGATTGTCCCATAGGACTTGGTAATTTCTCACAGAGCTGTAAAACACCAAACATTAGTCCCCAAGACAATGCTCTTAATTACCTAAAGAGAAAATTCACTCACCTGATTCACATATTCTAGCACACTCTCCTTTGTTGTCTTCTGTTTGAGCTGGTTCTGCATCCAAATTACAGCCATCTCACAGGCAGTGCACAATGGGGCTTCTTCTATGGAACTTCCTTCATTTTCCTTCTCAACCACACTTCTTATATTCGAGCTGCAAAATTGGTTGTAGATTGTCACATTGTTACACAATTCAACATGTATTGTAGCAGACGTAGATCCTTGGCTCAAATCTCATTACCATCCTTCATCATAATGAATTTCCAAGTAAGAGAGCATGTCGAAGATATAATTAAATAAGATTGTGACATCTTTGAAAGCTTAAGTTTTTAAACGACATGGTTACACAATTCAACATAAACAACATAGCTCTAGAGCCTTGACATATGTTCCAAAGACAGATGGTCCAGTTCAACTTTCTTGGAAAAGAATAGGAGGAAAGCATCCATACCTCAAACGCTGAGCTCCATTAAGATAACATAAACCTGCTTCTAAACAAATTTGATCTGGTGTGACCTGCAGACAATTACAAGTAGCATTATATCTACAATGTCACATGCAGTAGTGGCCAGCTCAAATAAACAAAAGAAGAGATATAGAACAAACCCCTGATACTAGTAAATCCCAAATCATTTCCCCATATTGAGAAATGGTTTCTTTACATTCCATGCTCAATACTCCTTCTGCTCCAATGGCATGGTTGACTTGTGTCACAACAGCCTGTTATAATCACTTTCAAGAATTTGTTCAAGATAACTAGATAGTCGAAAGGTCTACAACTTCAAAAGAAAGTAAATCATACAGTTGGACCAGCAAGCAATGATGTTCCAGAATCCACTATAGCAGCACAACCGCCTTCACAGAAGCCTGTAAGGGAAAAGTATTAAGACAAAAAGAAATTATTCTTAGCTTAGGCTCGTAATCAACAGCAACGCTCACCTGTTGATCGGTTCCCAATAGAGAAATCTCCCATTTTAAACTGAAACAAAAAAAGGAAAAGAACAGATGGGGGGACAGTGAAAAAAGGCAAAAAGGAATGGAAACCATAGTGGAAAAAACAATTTAAGTACCTGCCAGTAACCTTTCTTAGTCAAAGGAACATAAGTATGTTTATCCTTGAAGTGTTTTGGATCAACACCACCAAAAACAAGTTCACCTCCCTCTTTTGCATTTATGTCGCGATTAAGCCAGAAAGAGAACACAGGCTCCTTCACGAGATCTTGCTTCACCATATTGTACCTGCACACATATCATGAATCAAAAAGACAAGATTCCAAAAACTGAGAAGAAAGGAACACAAGATAGAATTGCTTAAAAAACTGAACTGAACAAATGAATTGCAGGCCTTATTACCAGACAGGTGTAGTGTTTCCAACAGCAATTTCCTTGAAACCAAGCCCAAGTATTCCATCAAACTTTGCAACTATAAATGTAATACTTGGCTCCCGTGTCGCCTCAATAAAGACCTGAAGAAATTGATGTAAAAAATTCTCATCCATTGTGTTTCCAGAAGAGCAGAAAGGACCATAATATGAGGCAGTGATGACTTATTGCCATGCAAGATTTCACCTGATCCGTGACTACAAGATCGCCAACTTGAACATTATCTTGACTGAGAAATCCTGAAATTGATCCAGATCCATAGTGGATTGAACAAGATTCTCCTGGATCAGAATAAACATCAAATATAATCAGAAACCATCAATAAATAACTACTAGTCTATAACTACTTGTCTATCGATTAATGTGAAAGAAATATAACATTAAACTATGATATGAACATCACCTTTTTTTGTGTATGTTCTAGACTTGCTTGCCTTGTATTTGGAATGGATCCAGCATGCAATCTGGGAATAATTCAAGTTTAAGGAAAAAATCTGTATAAACCGGTAATTCAACAAAGGAACAGATAAATAAAAGAATTTAAGTTATATACACTAAAAGTGTAAGGATTTTTGTTACTATCAGTATAGTTTAACTTGTGATAGCAATAATTAAGTACCAAGTTACCAATTAATGTTTTCTTATGGACATTTACATGTAATTACCTTATAAGTGACCTAATTATATAACTAACCTTTGCGCCGTTAGCACGTAAACTTAAACATTAACTAAAAAGAAGCACAACTTACAGAGAAATAACATCTTGATGATGGAACCCAGAGATTAGAACTCCCTGTATCAAATATGACAGTGAAATTTTGAGGGGGTGAACCAATACTAATCTCTCCATAATATTGAGCATCCAAGTAGTTCTTTAAGGAGACTATATCTGAATTTGTGTCAGATTTCTTCTTCTTCTTCTTCTTCTCTATGTCCTTCATCACATGCTTTCCATATCTGTCTTCAAGTCTTGCTACATTGGCTGCATTTAAGCTACTGATATCTAATTGTCGCTTCTTCAGACTAATTCTTAGCAAACTATCAGAGGAAGCAGGAAATACAAAGCAGGCAATGGCCAATAAAAGGAGAGAAGCCCAAAGATGCTTCCTTTCCATGTTCAAACAGTGCCTGTACAACAGCAACAACCAAGTTTTATCAGAATGTCAAGCAGCAAATATGAATGGGGATTATATGCTTTCTACATGGTGATGATTGTCTTAACATGATATGAATTATCAAGCCAAATGGAGAATCAAAAGCTGTTCGTCAACAAACGTATAATTCAAGAAGAAACATGCAGAGTGTCAGACCTTAAAGAGTGGTTAGAGCAACTAGAAAAGAGCAGAAGCTTTGAGATAGGAGATATTTCATGGAGAAGGTATTGCTCTTTGTCCACGACCAACTAAATAGCCGAGACCCGAGAGAAAAGAACAACATGATTGGTACGTACGCTTTTGGCATGCAAAGTTTGGAAAAAACTTATGTATAGTTAAATTGAGGTAATAATACAAAGTATATTTAGTTATGATTAAGTGGTAAGTGTTATGTATATTTAAGCTAAGACAGGTCATATAGTCATTGATTTGGTGAAATACCAGGGATATATAATTTTTTTTTTTCCTCAAATGTGTGTGGTTGGTTTTGAGGATTTGTGCGACAACATATGAATTGGCCCAAAAAGATTTGAATTACAGATCCCAAATCCGCTTCATTTTATGTACCGACATATTTGACTAGGCATAATATTTAAGCGAAAAAGAAAAAAAAATTGGCCCATGTCAAAAATACTAGGAGAACTTGTAATCTTAAAGATGTTATAATAATTTTAGGAAATATTTCTATGAAAAGAAAATACTTCATCCGCTTCATTTTATGTACCGACATATTTGACTGGGCATAATATTTAAGAGAAAAAGAAAAAAAATTGGCCCTTGTCAAAAATACAAGGAGAACTTGTAATCTTAAAGATGTTATAATAATTTTATGGCTATAAGAGTGTGTCAGAGAGGTGGATTTGGGATTTGAGATTCAAGCTTTGTGTTCAGATTCAGAATTACAGATCATTAAAGGTAAAATGAGAAATTTAAATATAAAGAGGTCTCAAATATAGAAAAATAATATTCTTTTCGAAACAAACTAGAAATAAAAGAGTACATACTATTATTATGGAATATAAAAAGGGTACCTTACTCTTTAATACTCCCTCCATCACATTTATGTAGGAACGTTGACTTTTGAAAATTATGATTTAAATTAAGCTATAAATATTTGTGTAAATATAAATCATCTCATTAAGACTAAATAGAAAATTTTAAGTCAAATTCTTTCTTGTATGATATATTTATCGGAACAAGCTAAAAAGAAAAATATAACACATAAACTGGTATAGAGAAAATATAATCTTTAGAAAAAAGGTGGATAATTGTTGTTTTTCAGAATTTTGTCCTGTGTCTTAAAAAAGTCATTTTCTCCGGAAGGTCTCTCAAAATTTGTTTGTAAAGGTCAAAAACTTGTTATACAAATTAAGCGAAAAAGAATAATAGAACATACAATTGAGTCATATAAATGTTTTTAAAAAAACATAAGACTCTCAAAAACCATCTCAGACCCGCCCCCCTTTTATTTACTTTCTTCCAATTAGTGCTTTTTCCCTCAATTCATGTTATTACGTATTCTTGCAATCCTCTCCTAATAAAGACACCTCAATGTTTCGATTCATTTATATTCAGGAAATACGCCTTCAACTTCATAATTATGTAATGGTTCCAATCTTTCAGCTATTATTATGATTTTTATTCTCTTCTTCCTTTGGAATTTAATGCTGTCCAAACAAGTTAATTTAACTCTAGGGAGCACTAGTTAGAAATTGAAGAACTAATTAACCGTATTTAGGTGATAAAATTTTTTATATATGTAGACAACATGTTATCCATATATTCATTTGGTGCAAAGATTGAATACAAATATGTTTGTTTCTTTTTCATAAAAAAGTTTGATATGAAATGATACAGGGAGAGTGCATACTGCAGTATTTGCATAGAAGACCGTGGCACGATTTTTGGCTTGTACTTGAGATAGTACGTACGGGCAATGCATGGCGGTAATAACATCTAGATTTGTCTTGAGGAAATGACTTCGAAATTTCCTTCGAAGATGTAGACAAAACGATTGATCACTACCCAGAGGCGAATCCACGATTTAAATCCTATGGGTTCAAAATATTGAACTCATTATATTTTTAAAGTTATGGGTTCATGATATCTACTATTTTTAGAATTTTAATGAAATTTTTACATACAAATTTTACTCCGCGTCAAAAGTTATAGGTTCAGTTGAACCTGTAGGTTGTACACTGCATCCGCCTCTGACTAAACATGGTTACATTATCCCTCAGCCAACAGCGGCGGAGCTAGGGGCCGCGAGGGTGAACCCTTTTTCTTTGAAAATTACAAACCATATATACCAAGTTAAAATTATTTTTATGTATAAATAGTGGAGGTTGAATTCTTTTGCCTTCTTTAATTTGTAGGATTACAACTTTAAATTTTAAATCGACTTAATTGGTGCTTATGCTTTCTTGAGCCGATGGTCTATTGGAAACATCATTTCTATCCTCACAAGGTAGGGGTAAAGTCTGCATATACATTACCCTCCCCAGATCCCATAGTGTGAGATAATACTGGGTATGTTGTTGTTGTTGTACTGAAAATCTCGCTTTGTCACTATTTACAAGATGTAGTAAATTACTATCACCCACTGTAATTCTTTTTTTTTCCCCTTTCATTTCAAGTATTATCAAAATCTGTCATGTTCAATAATTTGGCATCCCAGTAACATATAAGATGTTAGCCTTTAAGGGAAATGACGTAGAAATTTCCTCCGAAGATTTGTTGACAAAAGATTGATCGCCGAACATGATTGCAAATGAAGGTTCATGCGTTTCCCCCAAAAATGTCGTGAATTGCAAATTACTCCCCTACAATTTTCTTTCTTTTTCTACCCTTTACAACCCTTAACTGTTTTCTCTTTTTCTTCTTTATATTTAATTTGACATTCATTTTCTCTATAGTATATTGTGAATTTATTATAACCCTTGCCTATAAATATTTCAAAAGGTTACAAGAACACTAAAAATCTATGTAAAAATGCTAATCACTTTGGTATCATGTATATTTCTAAAATAAGTTTTCATTTCTACACATGTTTAATAAAAGATTTATTGAGTTACTTTTGATTCTATGTTGAAATTAATCTGTTCATACAATAAACTATGTCCATTTACTACAAATTATAAATGAGGAAGACTTCTACAATACGTAAACATATCACTTCATGTTATAATGTCATAAAAAAAATATCTTAGTAGGAATTAATATCTACTATATTTGCTGTTTTTGACGTGCCAAATCGTTTTCGAGAACACAAACAGAAAGATGACCCCCAAGTCCCAACTGAGGATGTTGCCTTCTTTTGGTTTGTGCATATCGAAACGTCATCGTAACCAACAGGTGCAGTGGCTCTCAGTTGATATCATACTCGGATTTTAGGGTAATCAGTTTGGCGCCTACCGTGGGGCTAGAGATAATAGTGATTATTTCAGTACATGATTCTGATAACACACGTTATTTTCACACTTGTTCTTCTCAAGAATTTTTGTTCTCAGGTTAAAATATGTCAAACTCACAAAACGTACCCGTACGTGCCGATGATGGTCATGGATTTCACGGGGAAAATAACAATGCAATTGCTCCGGGAGCCGGTGTACCACCGATTAACCCTGGGGAAGTGCCGATTGTAGAACCAGTCGACGTTATTTCACACATTGCTTTGAATGCGGACTTAGGCGCAGACCCCGGAGGAAGTGTACGTAGGGAAGTCTGATCTGGTGGCCAAGGAACACAGGGTATAGCAGATGGTGGAGTTAGCCTACAAGTAATATTCGGAACGCTATAAGCTCAACAGGTTGCTATAGCTCATCTTCAAAGTCACCATAAAACTCCAAGTGTGGTCGAACCGGAAATCACTCGCCGTACTGAGCCGGTGCCAGAGAGATCGAACGGTAATGGCTCGGGGACTGATCCCACGATTATAAGGATGCTCGAGGAACTCACCAAAAGAATCGAGTCGGGGGATAAAAAGATTGAGGATAATGATAAAAAAGTGGAGACGTATAACTCCCATGTTGATCAAATACCAGGGGCACCCCCGGTCTAAAAAGGTTTGGATGCCAAAAAGTTCGTACAAAAGCCATTCCCTCCGAGTGCAGCTCCGAAGCCCATTCCTAAGAAGTTCCGTATGCCAGATATACCTAAGTACAACGGGACAAGCGATCCTAATGAACACATCACCTCGTACACATGCGGGATTAAAAGAAACGACTTAAATGATAACGAGATCGAGTCGGTTTTGTTGAAAAATTTTGGGGAAACTTTGTCAAAAGGAGCGATGATCTGGTATCACAACTTGCCACCGAATTCTATTGATTCGTTTGCTATGTTAGCAGACGCCTTCGTGAAGGCACATGCCGGGGGCATAAAGGTTGCAACAAGGAAATCGGACGTTTTTAAGATAAGACAGAGGGGTGATGAAATGCTAAGGGAGTTCGTATCCAGATTTCAAATGGAGCAAATGGAATTACCACCAGTCTCAGATGATTGGGCCGTGCAAGCTTTTATACAGGGGTTGAACGAGTGGAGTTCGATCGCGTCACGACAGTTGAAGCAAAATCTGATCGAGTATCCATCTGTAACATGGGCAGATGTACATAATCGTTACCAATCGAAGATTAGGGTCGAGGACGACCAACTGGGAGCCCCCTCGGGTTCAGTTCATCCAAATAGAATGGCAATTAAGGCCTCGAGGGAACCAAGATCAAATAGGGAACAGTATCAGCCATATGTCGCAGATCGAAGAAACAACGGTCCGGGACGCAATCCTTCTCGGAATGATCGAAGAAATGATCGAGGGCAAAATTCTCGGGGACTTATGAATAAGAATGGTTTTGATAAACATACCGATCCCATAGAAGCACCTCGATTATCGGAGTATAATTTCAGTGTCAATGCATCGGGGATCGTATCGGCCATCGAAAGGATCAAAGACACCAGGTGGCCCAAACCTATAAAAACCGATCCTTCTCAAAGAAATCCAAACTTGATGTGTAAATATCATGGCACGCATGTCCATAGGACAGAAGACTGCAGACAGCTAAGGGAGGAGGTAGCTCGATTGTTCAACGAGGGTCATCTTTGAGAGTTTCTCAGTGATCGAGCTAAGAATCACTTCAGAGAAAGAGACGCCAACAGAAAGAATGAGCAGGAAAAGCCGCAGCATGTAATTCATATGATCGTTGGCGGGGTCGATATTCCACAAGGGACTATATTCAAACGTACCAAGGTGTCGATTACCAGAGAAAAACAGACTCGAAGTTATGTGCCCGAGGGCATCCTATCGTTCAATGACGAAAAAGCGGAAGGCATTTCTTAGCCGCACGACACCCTAGTAATTTCTATTTTGTTAAATAAAATTCAAGTTAAACGTGTTCTAGTATATCCAGGTAGCTCAACAAACATAATCAGATCAAGGGTCGTAGAGCAGCTCGGCCTGCAGGACCAAATTGTGCCTGCATCTCGAGTCCTAAACGGCTTCAACATGGCAAGCAAAACAACGAAGGGGGAGATAATCCTACCAGTGAACGTGGCCGGGACCATCCAAGATACAAAATTCCATGTCATTGAAGGCGACATGAGATATAATGCACTACTCGGGAGGCCATGGATCCACAACATGAGGGCAATGCCGCCGACCCTTCATCAGATGATGAAATTCCCAACAGTGGATGGTGTGAAAACAGTTTAAGGGGAAGAACACGCTGCAAAAGAAATGTTTGCAGTTGATGAGGTGACGCCGATACCAGCGCCTTCGACCTCAGAAAAATCGAGCACCAAAAATAAGCAGATGGCCAAATAGCAATCACCGTCACCATCTTCGACCGAACCAGAGAAACAGGTAATCAAAGAAGAAGAAGAAGAAGAAGAGGATTTCCTCACTCCTAGAACTTTCGTTGTTCCCGCAGAATCAGATGCAACCAAGTCAACGGTCGAAGAGTTGGAACAGGTGATATTGATCGAGCATCTACCCGAACGTAAGTTATACCTGGGGACGGGGTTAACCCCCGAACTCAGGAAAAAACTCATTCAATTTCTTATTGATAACATGGATTGCTTTGCTTGGTCCTATTTAGACATGACAGGGATCCCACCGGTTTTATCAGTCGTGGCCTTCGTCTTCTCGAACTCAGCCCTGGCTTCAACGACCTCAGCCCGGGTTGCAGCAAGTTTGGCCTCGAGCCCATCGATCTTCTTTGCCTGGGCCAGATTTTTCTCTTTAGCACCCCGGAGCTGGGTCTCAGCCGAGGCCAGTTTGACTAGAGCAGCCTCTTTCTCAACAGCAAGTCGATCCATATTTTCCTTCCACCGGTTGCAGTCAGCCTTAACCTGATCGACCTCCCCTCGAAAATGCCCGATCATCTCCAGTTTTTACTGCAGCTGAGACACTGAAGTGTTAGCCTCCACAGTTGAGTCAAGTAGACCATACTCTTTCAAAATGAAGGTTACTTGCTTGTCTAGCTCGGCCTCAATTTTCCGAGCTTTGGCCAAGTCTGCCTGAAGGTCCTTGAGCTCCTCCTCCTTTTGGCTGCAAAGGATTCTTAGGGCCTTCCCTTCATCCGAGGACTTCTTGAGCTCAGCCTCACATTGGCTCAGCTCGGCCCTAAACCTGGTAATAGCCTACGCGGAAAAAGAGATATCAGTTAGGGTAAGGGGAGAAAAAGAAATTGTAGCAATAGCAGTTAGTACTTACCCAAGAGAAAAGACGGTGAGCCTCTTCGAAGAGGGTAGATGCGTCGTTGAGGTCGGCGGCATCATCGACCCCAGTAAAGCAATCCCGGAAAGGATCTTATTCACCGAGGACTCCGCTCGGGTCAGGCGTTCGCAGAGCTTGAGCTTCCCTTATTGCCTCCTTAGAATAAGCTAGTAGAGGAGGAGAGTGACCTATTGTCATGGCCCCGAGCATGTCGCTCGGGCACTCTGTTCAACCTCGGGGATCTCGGTACTTGTCTCCTTTGGTATGCTTGTTGAAGGCGGAAGAACGATCTCGACCTCAGGCGATTAAGGGGCTTTGCCAACGTCTTTCTTCGGAGTTTTCTCACTTCGAGGAAGGGTCTCCGATTCGGAGGGCTTGACGGCTTCAACCGGTTTCCTGGCTCGGGTCACCAGCTCCGATTCTTCGCCCTCGTCTTCTTCTTCATCATTCAGTTGATGGACTGAGTCTATGTCCACGTGAATGAGTTTCCTCCTTTGCCTTCGAGTAGGGGCCCTCCTATCTTGGGGGTCTTCGGGTTTCGAAGCCCTTTTTCTCTTATTATCTTTCTCTGATTTTGGAATTGGGGACTTGGTCTCTTCCCCGGGCGGGGCTGGCCTCATTTCAGAGACATCTCCAATGTCGGCATGAATGAAAATTAGACATAAGTAAGATGACATCTCCAATAAAGGGGAAAGCATCAAAGACTTAGGAGAAGAACTAACCATGGTGCTTGGCTTCCCATTTGCCCCTTGCCAAGTCACGTCATTTGCGCTCGTCATACGAGGAGGTCGCAGCTAATTTCCCGATCCATTCTTCAAGGTCGCGAGCGCATGGGGCATCCAAGCAACCGCTGTAAAAAGAGAGAAGACAACACACAATGAGAAAACAAAATATAAGAGGATACTGGGGGGAAATATTTTACTTAAGTTCCATTTCTCCTGGAACGGCATTTTTTCCTCGGGGATGACGTCCGAGCTCCTCACTCGTACGAACCGGATCATCTAGCCCCGATCCTTATCCTCATCATTGCTAGCGAAGAAGGCTTTGCTCGATCGGCATTGGAGCTTGATCAACCCTCAAAAAAGCTGAGACCGATACAATAGGATGAAGTGATTGAGGGTGAACTCTAGTCCATTGGCCTTGCTAGAGAAGTAGCGAAGCGTAATCACTATACGCCAGTAAGAAGGGTGTATCTGGCCGAGGGTGACTTGATATCTTTTGCAAAAGTCGATCACGATTGGATCGAGGGGACCCAGTGTGAAGGGGTAAGTGTAAACACTTAGGAACCCCTCCACATGATTGGTAATGCTCTCCTCGGGGTCGGGTATCTGTACCATGACCTCATCCCCCAGCCACAGTCTCTCTTCAGGGCCTTGAGGTGCTTCTCCATTATCAAGCTGATATACCGGGATACATGCTCGCATCGGCCAGGGATTGCGAGGGGGGGTTTAACGTTAAAGTCTTTCTTTATAACGCAGGGTCCGGGAATAATCTCGTGAAGGGCCGGCGGCACAAGTTTGGCTGGACGGGAAGAGGAGGAGGAAGCTTTCTCCTTTTGAGGAACTGTTTTGGAAGTTTTTGCCATTGATTTGGATTAGTAGAGGCGGAAGTAGGTGGAACTTGGTGTTTTTTCGGCGCTAAAAGGAATCAGGTAACGGATACTGAGAGAGAAGAGATGGAGAGAGGGAGAGGTAAAAGGAGTTTGAAGGCGGCCTGAAGATTGAAGTAAAGTTTTTTCCGAAACTGAACCTTGTATTTATACGCAAGCGGCGACGATTCAACGGCGCTAGTGGCCGACCACCACTGGTGAAGCATTAAATATTTTGGGGAAGCGAACCGACAGGACGTTTCGGTCACTTCGAGCGCCTACGCCACGGGAATGACGTCATCATCAAGGACTCCGGAAAATCGAGGCTCAAGTCATTTCTTATCATTTTATTCCAAAAAACGCGGGGACTATCTGTATACGGTAAAATCATGTGTCCTCGATTTTGTAGGCTCGAGGGGTTGCATCGAGAAACAAATTCGATATGGGCCGGGCTCGAGCCCGATGGCAGAATACTATACTCGAAGATCAGAATGCTCGATGAACACCGGGGCCGAGTACGACCAACCTCGAGATAATACCGTTATGGTTTTATAACAGAAAGAGCGAGATTCCCGAGGTGGCCCTAAGATCACGGCGTAAATTCTGGAACGGATTTGTACTAGGCAGTTAGACAGCTGTATAATAAGATTCCCTACTACAATTAGAATTGTACCTTATTTAGGATTCCCCTACTATATAAAGGGGACTCCAATCATTTGTAACGATCATTCAATCATTGAGAAGAGAATATACGCTTTCGCTTTCTTTCTTACTGTTCATCTGAATCATCTTATTATTTTATTGTTCTTGTTGTTCTTATTCACTTACCTTGAGGTCGCCCTTGCTCGAGGTCAAGGTCTGCTTACACGACTGGTTTGACTTGCCTTACTCTTAAGTTTACACATTAGACTCCTTGTTTATCAATTAATATTGGATTAAATCACATATCTTTAAAATCACAAAACAAGTTTAATTGTTACTCGGATTTTAGGGTAAACAGCATGGCCTTTGGTTTCTTGTAGGGTAAAAATAAAAATAAAAATAAAAATAAAATATATATATATATATATATATATATATATATATATATACTTTCAAATGTATATGTATGTATTTTGGGAGTCGTGTTGGCTTCTGGGATCCCTATTTGCAATGTTCCATGAAATAGTAATTTGAATGCCCACATAGGAATTCTTCAACACCTTTAAAGCTTCTCCAATCATTTTTTATGATATCCAATTTTCAAGTTCTTACTTGAATGAACGGCGAACGTATCAAATATGTATCACTCAATCCCAGAATTTTTGCAATAGATTCCTTCATTTTGCTAATATTTTTCCAAATATTTTAGAGCAATATTACATTCATCTTACAGATGTACGTCATATTTTGGCTAGTTCAAGGAACAATATTCCTGAATCTTTAACTGTTCTTATGGCTATTTCAACCCGATTTCACTTCAGCCTGGTTTAAAATATAAAGGGAATTTTACAGCTTGTTTGGATGGTTGTTACCTATCGTATCGCATCGTATTGTTACTTTAAATACAATGTTTGTTTTGATTGTTACTTAAATTTTATTGTATCGTATCGTTAAATCCATCGTTACGTAACGATGAAATGTGCCACTTTATGTAACGACCGATTTGGTGTGGTCGCGTCGTTTCCTTGTGTTTTTCTCTCAATCTCACCCTTCATTATTATTAAATAATTTTATTTTATCATTTACCCTACCTTTTTATATACCGTATCATAATTTTTCTTTATAATATTGCAAGTTTATTCATCATATCACAGGTGCGTGATACCATGAAACGACGCCAAAACGACACAATCCATCCAAACATTGTATTCATCAAACGATACAGTACAATACAATGCGATACATTATGAAACGATACTTAACAACCACCCAAACAAATATCCCAAATATGTCTTAATTACCAATCTCTAACCATTAATTATACACTTATCAAAACTAGCTAAGCACATATAAGAATTTAAAACACAAATAATAAGGCTCTTTCTCTCCAAGATTAATCACACGCAAAGATCTCCTTCCATGTTTTAAGCGCAAGCAGCAATATTAGATGCAAGACGAAAAGGAAATTTCATAAATAATGTAGCAAACAAGATAATGAAATACAATATATATATATATATATATATATATATATATATATATATATATATTCCAAAAACCTAAGCACAAAAAGACCTTTTCGGGTAAGGTTGAAATTTAGTGAAAAATATAGATGAGTCAATATACAAAATTTGAGAAAGATTAGAGGTGATTCACTACTAGAAATTCGGGAAAAACCGACCAAAGTTGGTCGGTAATGGCCAATAACCGTCCAAAACGCGACCATTAACGTGTGGTCGGTATTTTGAAGGTCGGAAGGGCATACCGACCAAAGTTGGTCGGAAATTACCGACCGACTTTGGTCGGTCAATTAAATTCAAAAAAAAAAAAATATTGCCAAAAAAACCGACGACCAAAGTTGGTCGGTATTTTAATTATGTAATTAAAAAATACACCATCTGGGAATCGAAGCGGGATCTGTACTGTGGCATGATACTATTATACCACTAGACAATTGGTGCATTTTGTTTTAAGACTGTCTTTTGTTTCATTTATACGCTTTAATAGTATTTTCGCACGAAAATAACCGACCAAAGTGCGATTTTATTAAAAAATACCGACCGAATTTGGTCGATTTTTTAAAATGACCGGCCGAATTAACCGACGGATTTCGATCGGTTTTTTTAATATTAATTTTAATTTATTTTAAATAAAAAACCAAACAAAGTTGGCCGGTTTCTTGAATAAATTTCGCGGGGCTCAAAAATAGTTTCCCGCATTTTTGCGCCAAAGAAAACCGACCAAAGTTGGTTGTTTCGTAAAAAAAATTAAAAAAATAACATATTTTGAAAAACCAACCAACTTTGGTCGGTTTTTTGGCCGGTTTTCTGACCGACCAAAATTGGTCGGTCGATCATGGTCGATTTTTGTCGAATTTCTTGTAGTGATTTGGACTGATTTGATATCAAAGTTCGTAGTTAAAATCGAATCAAAAGAATCTTTTGCGACACATGTATCACGCGCACAGGTATACATGGATATACATGTGATACACTTTTGATATAAATATGATACATATATGATATACAAATGATACAAAGCACCTCAAAAACTCCACCAAATCATCCAAAAATTAAGATTCAAACTCCTTAAGATGTATCCAATCTATTCTAATAACACCCACTCAAAAGAAAGCAAATTTTTTTTTTCTTGCTACAAATAGCTAATTGGCTTATATTTGTAACATTTGGTTAATATTAGTAATATTTGGCTAATATTAGTAATATTTTATGAATTGATCAATTTTTGTAATAAGCTACTTATAAATGGACATAGCTGATAATTTTCCAAATATAAATCTTCTTTTCTTGTTCCAAGTGAGAGCGAAATGAATAGTTTTGGCCCGAGTAAGAGCAAAATTAATTTAAACGGAAATCATAAGAGATTACATAAATCTCAACTAAAACTTGATGTTCTTAAATATGAAAATGAGAAATTTAAAAACGCTATTTCTAGCCCTTCAACGGATAAATATATTAATGCAATAGGAGAATTGGTGGAGTCTAAGAAATCAAGCAAGTTTAGGAACAAGGTGACTTCTAAAAAACACAAAACTATTGTAACCAAATGAATTCTCAAAGTAAATGGCTTGTGGCACAGTAGGGAAGGATCGACTAGAACGGGACTTTAATTTCTCACCTATTGTATGGTTTCAAGGGGTGACAAATGGGCGGTTGGGATAAATTTGGGCAGGTCAAGATGGATTGAGTCAATAAATGAGTTATTGTCCAACCCAGCCCAAAGTGTACTTGGACTAAGATGGGCTGGAAGGCGAAAGAATGGATCATAACCCAACCCGCCCAACTTGACTCATGTGTTTAGTATCATGTTCATCTTGCATAAATAAAGTCTTTTACCTTTTAATTTATGCGCCTATGAATAAAAGGTAAATAAATACTATTAGTATTTTGAGAATCAATATATATTTTGTGTAAATAAAAAATATGTTTTAAAATTTGTAAGTTGAAAAATATCTTTTATGTTATTTTTAAATAAGTAAATTTCACCGCATAACTCAATTACAAAATTGTTCATATTTACATTAAATCATAGATACCTTGATTCTCATTTTTAAACTTAGATACAAAGACTAATGATGAGGCAACTATGTAAATTTCCAAACAAGTTGGGTTGAGATCCCTTTGTTTTGGGTGAGCTTCATAGGTTGTATTTGGGCTACTTCATGGGTCAAAATGGGCTATAAAAATGATGGATTAACTTGCGCTCAGCCCAAATAGACCCATGAACTAAAATGTTTGTAGCTCAACCTATTAATCTCTTGGCGAGTTGGATAAGTTTGGGCTTAAATTGTCACCCCTAGTTTCACCTCTAGTCGCATAATTCTAGCTATTATTGCTAGCTTGGATCTATAATTGCACCAAACGGATGTAAATACTGCCTTTCTCAATAAAGAACTAGGCGTAATATAAAATAATTAGAGTGTTTCATCCAAAAGGCCACGAACATATGATTTGTAGATTTTTATAGTCTTGTTATGACCTTAAACAATCTTCAAGACAGTGTTATATATGTGTCTTATTGTGGTTACTTCTATTGTCTTCGCAATGATTCATAAGGGATTATTACGTTTATACTAACAAGTTCTGAAAGCAATTTTATAGTTTATGTTAGTATATGTTGATGACGTGTAGAGACGGATCTAGGATTAATTTGAAGGTGTGGAGTGCCACAATTTTCTTTAATGTACACATTATAATAACTAATATGGAGTTTGTTCGAAACTTTTGTTCGGTTCATATTTTTTAATTTATTCGGGCAATTTAAGATGCATTTTTTATTTGCGAATATAAAAATTACATCTCTTTTCCAAATCCTACTAGTAGAATTTCACTGGTATGTTATTGTTCTTGTATGAAAATTACATCTCGGACATCAAGAAGTAAATGCAATTAGCATTTAAAGAAGGAATCGTACCTTTATTAGTAACAATACAAGTAAAATCAATATTTTCACTAGGGAACTACATCTTTTTTTTGTATGCTAAAAATAAATTTGCACAAGTAAAATAACACCTTCATAAGGGAGTTCCACCAATCAGAATAAGAAAAATAAAAAAAAATATTTTCAATAGATAAATGATACCTCATAAGTAAATTTAGAATTAGATAAACTACAGGATCCCAAAAATTAAAATCATAAATCTCATATTTTTCTATGCAATGCTTGCGAAATATTCATCATAATTTAATAGCAAAGAGATCTAAATTGTATTAGTGGTTTATGTAGTTTCCACACTATTTTCTATGGCATTATTGCTACTTATTATTGTTGCTTTTCATCTATTTTGTTGTTTCTTACAATGCTGATACTATTTTTTTGGCTTCTGTTGTTGTCACTGATCTATTGTCTATTGTTTATTTTCTTCTTCTTGAGCCAAGGGTCTTTCGAAAACAGACTCTCTATCCCTCCGGGATAAGGGTAAGGTCTGCGTACACTCTACCCTCCCCAGACCCCACTTGTCGAATTTTACTAGTTGTTGTTGTTGTAAATTTTGGAAGTTCTTTTTTGAGTGTTCTAGTTAAAGATTGGGATTTTTTCCTTCCTATACCATATATGAAAGTTTATTACCAAAAATGTGCATATTTTGTATATTACCCGCCCAGTCCACATTTTACCTACAAAATTTGTATCATTCGACTATTAGGCATTAAAGGAGCAGAATATTACCTAAAAACGTGCTAAAATTAAGGAGAGAATCTTGGTGACAATTGATGCTACATTAAATTCAATTTTTAAAAAGGGAAAGGAGATTTCTCATCTGCGTTTTTTTCTCCAGAACTACAATTCAAATTCTGAAGAAAAAAAAAAGAACGAACAGCTCCTAAAAATAAGAACAGATTCAACTACTAAGAGTTTCGACGAGCTGAATTCAAATTGTAAAATTCAAAATTTTCGAGTTTCAACAACTCAAAGTTGAAAAAATCTGTTCTTCGTCGTTGCTTCTATCAAATAATCGATCAGATATATCTGTTCTTCATCTTTTCTTCTTTCAATCTAGAAATCCAAAAAAAACATCAACATCAACAACAAATCATGTCCAAAATCGCAATCATGCTACAATTTAATGGGGATTGGGATAATTATGGCAGATTTAGAGATTTTGAAGTTGATGTCATTGTGGTAGATGAGAATGCAAGCTACAGTATCCTGATTTCTACAATTGCAGAACAAGTATCAATTGATACTACAGAAAAAATTGTAGAAATCAAATACATCGTGAAATCAAATAGTAGATTGTATATAATTTGTAGACAAATTGTAGTTAATTTGTAGATTGTAGATAATTTATAGATATAATTGTAGATACGTTGTAGATAAATTGTAGATAAACTATTTTATGATTGTAAATATTTTTATTGCTGTTTGTTATGTAATTCTAGGTGAGGGCTTCAACAGATCATATCCATACTGTGATAGATGGTGTGAAGCGGTACATGAATCCTACATTATAACTACTATTAACTACAAAAACTCTACAATTATGTATAAAACCAGTTCTACAATTCAAACAAATTTACCTACAGTTTACCTACAGTGAATGTACAAATTACCTACAGTTTAAGTACCTAATATAAGAATAACTACAATTTACCTACAGTTACAGGGCAAACAGGAAACACATCATCCACAATCATGTCTACATTATATCTACATTTTAGACTACAATTAATCTTGGAATGTTCTACATAAACTACAAACTAACTACAATTACACTACAAACAGTAAATCTAGGTGAGGGCTTCAACAGATCATATCCATTACACTAAATCTACAATTACACTACAATTACACTGCAATTACACTACAAATACACGACAAACAGTAAATCTAGGTGAGGGCTTCAACAGTCAGTATTTCTAAGTCGTTTGGAGAAGTTGTCGGCAGCTTTTCATATTAGTCTCTTTACCAATAAATTTCTCATTTTTGACTTTTCCAGAAGAGGGAATTTTGTTTGGTACCCAAAAAAAACTACTAAAGTGTATCTGTTTTCATTGTTTTGCTAGTTTGTGGCGTATTAAAATGTTTGTTGCAACTTTTGATTTCATGTAGACTTTCAGAAAATCAGATCACATATGCCACAATTGTTGCAGAGGAAATTGGCACGACATTCAAATATAATGAGATTTCGCTTGCTAATGCATCTCAAGGACATCTTTCGTTGATTGATCTTGCAATCGTGGATGAAGAACAAGAAAGAATGTGGGGTATGGGTAAAAACGTGGGTGAGGGGGTGAGGGATAAGGAGAGAGAAACGTGAGATATATGGATACCTTTAATTAAGAAGTAAAAACTGCCCATTAATTAGATATGATACCTTTAATTAAGGAGTAAAAACAGCTCATTAATTAGACCCTTAATTAAGTATGGTATAGGATTGGTAATTCGGTATACTAAGTGTAATTTACTCAAACCTTAAACATGTAGGGTAAAAAGGTTTCCTATGTAGTTTAGGAATGTAAAAATTCCTTAAAGATTACAGATAAAATAATAGATTAGAGGGAAAAAATATAAAAAAATAACTACAAATAGCTTGTTCTCCTCCTAAAGCTACGTATAACCTATAAGTACACAATTAAGGGGATAGGAAAACAAGATTTTTCTAGCATTTCTTGTGGGAAACAAACAATGTCTAGGGTTAGTACTTCCTTGCATGACAATAGGATATCTAGTCTGTGGATAAAGGGAGTTCATCCGCTTCCTGAAAATTTCCGACAACCGGTGATACAAGTCGTGGTTATTGCAGATTCACTTTTGGAAAGGAGAAACTCATAAATCCCCTAACCTAGTATTTAGGGTTAAATAATTCATTATCTAATGAGGATTTTGACATCAAATGATTGAGAGACAAGCAGCATTGGAGGGTTTTAAAGTAGTAATTTTGAACAAGTTTAGGTGTTTGGACGAAATCCCATAGAGTAGGAGGACGAAAATCTTAAAATTGAATAAGCACATGTTTCAATAAGGCTATTTATCATCATTTACTTGCCTGGGCTACCAAGTCCCAGTCGCACTGTTTACTTGTGCTGTAATGTTAAGCTCAGTTAGTAAAAGACTATGGAAGGGAGTATCCTATGTCTGCCAGTGATATGCTCCAATATGATTACCGTTTCTTTCACTTTACCTTTTTAGTAGTTTTTACTATCTCGAATTACAAAAATTAAACTGTTCAATCATCTTTCAAAGTTGCACCGAAACTGCACATGGGAAAACAGAGAAGAAACAAGTCTAAGAATTTTGATAAAGTTACTTGTCCAGAAAAAAGTCTAAAAGGTATGAAAAAATAACTTGACCTAAATCCAATAAATATTTACATTATTCAATTAATAATGTCATCCTATATATTTTTCATAGTTGTTTTTATCAAACTCCATTTAACTATTCAATTTCTATTTTTTTTTCTTTTCAAGTATCCTATCAAAATAGTGCATCAACCATTACTTTTAACATTTTGTTCCACTATAACTAATATAAGTCAAACCGAGTATCAAATATCCATCAAAGCAGGAGATTAGTAGTTTCCTTTTTGAACAATCTTGGTCTGGATCTTGTTGGCTGTATAATGTAAATCTTGTCTATAGTTAGGGGATTTTATCCCTGTATGGCTGTACTCAAACTTTTCAGGGAACACATTCTTAGGGGGCATTTGGACATAAGAATTGTAAAATTTAGAAAAAAAAGTTTAAAAAAAAAATTCCAATGAAAATGGTATTTGATAATTAAAGTTGTATTTAGACATGATTATAATTTTGGGTTGTTTTTGAATTCTTGTGAGTGATCTGAGTGAAATTGAAAAACAGCTTTTTGGAGTTTTTCAAATTTTCGGAAAGTTCCAAAATGTTTCTTCAAGTGAAAATTGAAAATTTTATGGCCAAACAGTGATTTCGGAAAAAAGTGAAAAAAATTTCATGGCCAAATGGGCTCTTAGAAAAATAAGGATGACAACTGACCCAAGTGTTTTCCATGAAGAAAGGCAAAAAGAAAAAGCAAAGAGAGCAACTGATGTTGCTGGGCTTTCTACTCATTTCATTTAAGAGAAATTTTCATAAAGCATTATCTTTTGGTAGTAATTAGCCATCTATAGATACCATTTGCTATATTACGGATTATAGATACCTTTTGTGTAGTTATAAGATATATTTGATGTATTTAAGCTATTGTATTCATGAATACAGTAGCAAAAATAGGCGTGAATCAGGGAAGTCCAGCTAATCAGTTGTTGTATTCGAGTGTATTCGACTGTATTCATGGAGTGAAACATGAGATTACAGCTGGACAGATTATTGTATTCAACTGTATTCGACTGTATTCACGGTGTGAAATAGGGGATTACACTGTTTTTAAAACGGAAAGTGAATCAATTAACATAATATACTCCTAATATAACTCAACAAATTCAATTATAACACACAAATTTTGTATTTTCAATTATAAAAAAGATCCTCAACAGAAAAATACCCCAAAAAAATAGCAATCTTCAGAAAAATTATATAATACATTTGAATACATAAATTATATTAATTAAAAAAACATATGAATACATTCATGGAATATAGCGAGACAATGAATATAATGAAACACATATATTACAGCGGGATACATTGAAATACAATGAAAAAAAAGACAGTGAATACAACGAAATACATGGAATACAACGAGATACATTGAATTACAATGAAAAACCCTAAAACCCTAATGGATCTATTCAAGCAACCTGCATCAAAGCGGCTAAAATGGGTCTTCTGAATTTGTGTTGCTTCATCAATTCCGTCAAATTCCACATATCCCTGCTATCTTTTTCTTTGTTTATTTTCCGTTCTAGTTGTTTGAATCATGATCCCTAAAGGATCCCGATTATTTATGCCAAAGCAGAACTCAAAGAAGAAGATGCTGACTTGCAAACAATCATGAAAACAGAGGATGGCAATTCTTTGATTTTCGTTCATTTAGAGTACATAAATCGTCTTCAGTTTTGATATGGATTTCCATGGCGGTTGAGGGAGAGATACTGGCGTGTTAAGAGAGAGAGGGTGGAGAAAAATCTGAAAGAATGAGAAAGAAAAATAATACAAAGAGCATTTTATGGCTTAAGAGCAGGAGGTAACCATAAATAGATATTTAGCTATAAGAATCAAAAGGTATCTATAGAATATAATTTTTTAAAAGGATATTTATTTAATATAAATAAGGTATTAACCTTTGCTATAGGAGGTAAAAATTTCTTCATTCAACTGGAACCATAGGCAACATATTCAACCTAACAATTTCTGCCAACATTGGATTTCTGCTGCACTGATCATACAAGATCTAGGACTAGTAACCTCCTTCCTCATCATATAAACAGTTCGACTTCGGACCTATTTAATTTTGGTGGCACGAAAGTTACCTGAGAGTACAAGACATGGATTTTGCCTCTAAAACCAATTTCTAAAATTTTCACATCTGAATAAGTAACTAACTTAAGCAGTGGTGTATAGGTGTGTCATATCTAAACCTTGAGAGGGTAGTACTAACTGCCTTTGTTTCCTCCACAAAAACTGTACATAGCTTCTTAATTGAGAATTGAGCTTCTCTTTTCCTCAGATATCCAAAGCAAGCTTGACAGTCATGAGGGAAGCAAACAGAATGATGCAGCTGATAAAGGGTTTCAAACTACTCGACATGGATGTCGACGTGGTAACAGTTGGAGGGATGGTATCACCGAAGCCTGTGGGCATTTCTCCCAAAGCAGGATTGCTCGCATTCAACACTGTTGGAGGTGCTCCGCTGCTGCACAAGTACATCAAAATGGGGTAAATGAAGAGCCTATAGATAATCTTTTCCATAGATATTGATTAACTTTGTTCTCACCCTGGTACTGCAACCCCTGTTGTTGATGATGTCGTTGGTACTGCTGTTCCAGGAGACGGGGTTGTGATTGTTGGAGTAGATGTCACAGGCGATGAAGTTGAAGATGCCGAATTCGGAAAAATGCAAGAACCAGTGCCTGTACATAAAAGATAAGGAAAATTCTGAAATGTAGGTTTTCAGTAACAAGACATGATAATGAATGATCTTAATATTTAGCTTACTTGGATTCGAATTGGTAATCATGGCAGTCCCCCCAAAATCACAGCTGGTTTGTGTTGGATTCTTTTGAAAATAACTATTGAAGGCATAAGATGCATGATTTTGCAGAGTATTAGGATTGTAACAACTGCTACCCTGTTGGATGGCCGAGCAATCTGCACCTCCCATTCCACAAGCATAATCAAGTGCTGACTGAAGAGCAGTCTCCATCGCTCCATTCTTTGCAACACACCAGCTCTGCCCTGGAGCAATAGGTGCATTTGTCGTAGCAGGAGGCGTTACTGGGGTGGTGACAGGAACACCACCTACTGGTGAAGGATTCGTCGTTACAGGATTACTCACCGGTGGATTTGTGCTCGGGGTGGTAACTGGATTGGTTATTGGTAATGGTGAATTGACAGGATTTGTATTTGGGACAGAAACAGGAGTAGTAGAAGGAACAGCTAGAGGTGTCGACCCAGGATTTGGAAATCCAGTGTTAGGATTTGTAGCAGGGACAGTAACAATCGTCGGAGCTGAATTATCTGGTGGAACATTAACTGGAGTCGAGACAGGATTAGTGACAGGAGTTGTAGGATAGACAGTTGGTGGATCCATCAAGTCATGTTTAGTTGCTTTAACGGGTAATAATTCAACCAATTCTTTACGGGACAAGTGGAATATTTGTTCTTTTTCCCTTTCTAGCTCTTTGTGCTCAAAGTCTTTGGCTGGTGATTTCCCTGCAAAAGAACATCTTGCATGAGACTTGTTTGCTTTACTTTAACATTAGAGTTTAACTGATATCTTGTAACACCAGATATCAACTTATCATTCCCTTCCATAAGCTGTACAAGGAAGCAGCTCAATTTCAAAGTAGACATGATCAGATTTTAACATGCTTACTTTGGATACCAACTTTTTTCCCCGCGAGTAGTGCTTGGGGCTAAGGGTGGATCTGAGGATTTAAATGAGATGGGTTCAACCTTCATGTTTTCACCACTGAACCATAGCTACATTAGCAATTATGGGTTCAGAACTTGATAATAAAATTTTAGCAATTTTTCACACACATATCTACATGTGAAAAAAATACCGAGTTCAGTTGAACCGTGGAGTCTATGTCGACTAATTCATCGAGAAGCCTGCTAGATGCCAGATAAACTAGGTAGGAACGGATGAGCTCACGGAGTGTTGTAGTTAGGATTTGTAGCTACTCCAATGTCTCAACACTTGAACCATACCATTGGAATACCAACTTCAAGCAGTACAGACCAGCTTTATGGATGTCTAATTCATTAAGTCATTTTCTCCACCTAATCTATGATCCTAATCACACTTCTTACAGATATTTTGTCTTGGATTCAAACTCCATTGTTCCTCCCCCAGGCCTTAACCCCACCTCCCCCCCCCCCCCTTTAAGGCACCAAAGCAAAAAGGAGTCAATATCCTTGGTATACTGAGGTAGGTTGAGAGTTTAACTTGAAAAAGATTAAAAAAATCAGATCTTTACACACTACATAGCCATTTCCTTAGTAGATAAAAACCCTAGTCCAAGTCTGACATACATAGAACAGTGGCTAATCCTTCCATAAAACGATGAAAAACAAACAAGACTAGCACTAACCCACATTTAATCCTTCAGATATGGAGTATCTTTTTTGCTGGAAAATAAAAAGAAAGAAATAAAGAGCAGGAAAAAAAAGCATATAATTTGCTGTTAATTAACAGAAGAGCAGAAAAAGAGAAGCTTGTTGTTAAACAAAAAGCAAACTTGGTAATTAATCATCAGAAAGTGCAGCAAATCAAGAAACTTGCTGCTAATCAAACATTCAGACACCAATATTTTTGTAAGTAGTCAAACAAAAAGTACAATAAAATTCATATTTCAGAAATTAAAGTACTAACCAAGAATGCAGGTAATAAGGAGAATAGACAAGAAGAGCAAAAAGATCAGTTTAGAGGGTGCTGTAGCCATTTTCTTCTTGAGGGGACTGTAATGTGAAGAAGTAGTAAAGGGCGGTGGTGGTCTTTAAAACACATGACACACACAATGAAAAAGGTGACAAATAGGAGAACAGATGGAAAAAAGGTGTGTATAGAGAGAGAATGGGTAAAAGGTGAAAGGGAAACGAATATATATCTTCTTGAACTATTTTAGAGATAAGAGATTTTTTTCAAATAAATAATTGTTGCTTCTCTACTGTGAAAATTCAAGGAATAAAATACAAAGAATTTTTTTATGTTATGTGGATGTTAAACTATATTAATATTTTATATATATAAATATTATATATTTGAAAATTATAAAGTGAATCCTTATGTCCCGTTTTATACGAAAGTATTTAACTAAACACTAAAGTTAAAATGTTCAATTGGATATAAATTACATTGTTAATAGTAAAAAATGTTAAAGTAATGATAAAGTCAAATAATATTCAATGAATATCAATTAACATTAAATTTAAATAAGTATATAATTTGATTAATCATAATTTTTGAAGGTTGTGAAAGTTATATATTCTTTCATATCCAAAATAAAACAAGTGATACATTATTAATTAGGATGGAAGGAATATACTACATCGTAACCTTAATTTTATATGTAAAATGTATTAAAAATGTATTTTCTGAAAACCATAGTTGGAGAAACTTATGACAAATAGCCCCTTTTTAGGACAAATGAGTTTTTTTTTTTTTTTTAGGAATTCTCCTTTACTGAATTTAAAAGAAAAAAATGGAACTCCTTTAAACACTTGGCAATTTGCAGAGGTACTGTAAGGCATGCACCTAATTAAAGACACTGGACATTGCGATGGTGGCCTCGGTATCTAGAAAAGGACCAGATTCAAGAATTTTATTTAACCTGAATTTACATAATTTAATTTACATTAATCACTGTAGTCTTTTCATTTTTTTTTTACTAAAATAGGGTGACTTGATTATTAGTTTCAAAAAAATTGTTGTTATATCTAAGTTTTCATGCAAAGAAGCTATTTCGGAAAACTGTAATAGCTCTTTCTAAACTACTTAACATTCAGTTGTCTTTTCATTTCGTATCAAATATTTTTATATGCGTTTACCCTAGAAATCGAGTAACAATTAAACTTGTAATGTGATTTTAAGGATACGTGATTTCACTTAATAGCAATTGATTAATTTAGAGATAAATGATGAGAATTGACAAAAATGTAAAACAAACCAATGCTTGGACAATGCCCTCGAGCTGATGAACCCTCGAGAATAGTGAAGTAAATACAGCGAAAGAGCAGTAAATTGATGAGCAGAAGAAACAAATATTATATTGCCTTGATATTCGTGAATGTAAGATGTTTATAAATGATGGGACCCCCCTTTATAAACTAGAGGAATCCTAATTATAGTACAATTCTAATTACGGAAGTAAATCTCATGATTGGTACAAATAACCGCCCTTGATTTGATCTGTTCCGAGATTTCCGTCGTGATCTCCGACCGGTTACGGATATCTCGCCTTTCCGTTATTGCACTTCACTCGAAGTCGGTCACACTTAATCTTGATTGCTGCTGGCCTCGGTCTCAACGGACACGTAGACCTTTAGACTCGATGCCTCGTCTTCGAGCTCGGGTCTGATTCATTACGAGGCTACCCCCGATGCAACTCCCTTGTCTCGATCAAATAGGAAAATCGGGTATGCCCGATTTTAACCGTATACAATATCTGTTTACCCTCCAAAATGAATAATAATTAAATTTATATGTGGTTTTAAGGATATGTGAAGTAATTCAATACAAATGTTAAATTGCGTTAGATTAAACAGATAAAGGACGTAATAAATTGTCAAACCACTGGAATGATTCTAGACTCGGTTACAACCTTAATAAAAAGCTTGCCTTCGATCCTGGATTCACAATAACGAAGCACTGATGAACAAAAGTGAGAATTTTGAATAATAGAGAAAAATGAGAGTATATTGCCTTGGCGTGCGTGTTACAATGTGGTTAATGAATAATCAGACCCCCCCTTTATATAGTAGGTGAGTTTTACCCTGAGCACAATTCCATAAATGGTAAAAATCATCTGTTTAACTAATCAACGGGGCTTTGCCGATATATGCCGAGATTCATGCAGTGATACCCGGCTGATCACGGATATCACGACCCTTTGTTAGTCGTGCTCGTTGTCTGATAACGTTCTCCGAAGTTTAGGGGTCCCAATCGGTCTTGGGGGCGTGACTCCCATTCCTCCGAGGATATGTCTTTGCTCGGGCCTCGACTCGAGGGGCTTCTTACCCCGATTCCAACTCCTCACATTTGCATTTCTGCTCCGTTTACTTCATCAAGAACCGAGGTGTTCAAAGGCTCGGTTTTACCCGTATGCAAATAGTCCCCTCGTTTTTCGGAGAGTAAGTTTATGGAAGCGACGAGAAACGATATACGTACTTCAATTCCTTCTCTTATACGTCGTGGCATAAACGACAAAGAACCCGAAATGTCTCGTCAGTCATGTCATTATGACCTCAAACGCGTGTCAGCCACCGATTGGCTATCTCTAAACGTGAAACATCGTGGAGCCTCTATAAATATTCCCCTCCTTCATTCATTTTTTACTTTATGTTCAAGCTTCTACCCTCGAGTCTTCTACCCTTCTTCATACTCTTGTATATTTACCTCTATTTTTCAAAATTTCTCAATAAGTTACAAATTTTACTCATCTTCTAACCAAACCACCGCACTTGAACCTTCATCTTTCGTCCTTCCTTCATCTTTTTCAAGCTTTTTTCAAATAACAATGTCTAAAACTTCCAAATTTGTGCTGCAAAAAGTCACTTCTTCTTCTCAACCGACCACCGAAATCGATGAAACCACTCCCGATGTGGTCGACCCGGAGAGGCCCGCTGCTAACGTGGCTACCAATGAGCCGGCTGTTGAACCTCCGTTGAAGATGTTCATTCCCGGGGATTGTACAGTCACCGATTACTTTAAGGTTGAGAAGCCCTCTTCGGTATAGGGTTGGCGTGAGGAGGCATCAAGATATATATGATCACCGAAGATGTCCTCCCTGAGGTACGAAAGCACTGTAACTTGGCAGATAAAGACATAGTGGTCCTTGGTCGGTTCCAAACCTGCACTATTATAGAGTAGCAAGGATGGTCGATGCAGTTTTACCCAACAAAGGTCGGGATCGAATCCACAGAGAGTTAATTAGTTTGGATTTAGGTTTATATCTGAGTAGAGATTCGGGTTTTGCTCTTAATTGTACTTCCACAAATAGTTGGTTTTGTTATCTACTTCTACTTCTATAGCATGCAATAGTTAAAGGTAAGTACAATATTTTTGTTGGTTGTTTTCAAGGATTAAAAGGGACTAGGGTAGTGACTTCCACCTAGGTAAATATCTAACAGGTATTAAGAATTCAAGGCAAGCTTGTTATGATTGGGCTCGTGATATAACCATCACACATAAGTGCTCACTCTATACCTCTTGGTAGTTTGAGTGACTTTGTCCAATTTGGCTTTCTCAAGTCCAAATGGGTGTTCATGCATAACAAATGATATTGGCTCAAGTCGGGCATTACTATCTCTGGGTTTAACCCTTTAATTGGGGCTATCAATCTCTTGAATGCACCCCAATTCCTTGTTAACCTAATTTTCCTAGACTTAGTCTCTCTTTCTCAAGAAGAGTCTAAGTCATAAAGGCACGAATCAGTGTTTGCAACCACCAATTCCACTATTAAAGCATGAATTAGGCTAAATACCACAAACCCATAAATAATTAAGCCCTAAAATTCAAGACCAATTAAATGCCCACTCTAGGGTTTGGTCAAAACCCTAGCTATGGTTTTAGCTACTCATAATAATAGCAGAAATCAAAGATGAAGATGAAATATAAGCCATAATATTCAAATACAAGACGAAAACTATAAAGGTTGAAGATAAATCTACTCTAAAATTACTCAAAAAGGTAAAAACCAACCGTTCACGTGTTCTCCTTAACAAATCTTAACCTAAAAATGTGAAAAAGATCTATTTATACTAGGCTGAAATTCCCAGACAAAAATGACCCTGCGGATGCGTTTTGACCGCATCCGCGCTTGAGCTATCGCGGCCGCGTAATAATGAGCGCGGTCCACGTTTCTTCAGTTCTGGGCTTGGTTTGGACTTGGTTTCACGGACAGCGTAAAACCCACCGCGTCCGCCTTAGGTTTAACCGCGGCCGCGTAATTTGGACGCGGACTGCGTTCCTCAGTCAAGCTTAACTTGCAGAGTCTCTGAACTTCAATCACCGCTCTCAGCGAAAATATCACCGCGACCGCGTCAGATATTCTGCGGCCGCGCTTTTCCATCGCGGTCAGTGGTAGAACTTGTGCTCAAATTAGCTTCTCTGAACTTTACTTTCGCGAGCCGCGTATTTGTGGACGCCTTAGCGGAGGTCCTCAAGTAGCCGCGTATTTTGTCCGCTCTCCAGCCAGAGGATGAGGGTGTATTGTTTGGGGCTATTCGTATTTTATTGACACCCATCCGGCAGTATTTGGAGGACATCCATGATGACATTGATCATGATACACCGGAGCTTCATATTAGGTGGTACACGATGTCAATGTTGCTGCTTATGTTTGGAGGCATATTGTTCCCTAACATTTCGGTAAACCTAGTCAGCTTGAGATTAATTTCTTCATCATCTTGAGCTGCTAGATGATTTACCTCAATACAACTGGGGTGCTGCTATGCTTGGTTACATGTACCGGCAGATGTGCCGGGCATGCATGGGCACCCAACGAGATGTTGCAAGATGAAAACATAGACAAATACTATCTTCATTATAACATACATCATAAAAATATACCTTAAATTTTACGTCCAAATTGTATATTAGGTTTGGGTTTGGGAGCAGTTCCTGCAGTTTCAGCCACCTCTACCACCCATAGCTCAAGATACACCACCTCCAAGTTGAAGTGATTCCCATTGAATGTGTCCATTTCACAATTGTGGGTGCTAATGTATTTACCCACTTTTCACATATTTATTTTCTTCTTTATCGCATTACAACCCGTAAACCATCCATGGCAAACAACCTTGTATACATCCGGAGATGACTCCCATACGATCATCTCACGGCACTCTTTTACGCTATACATTTTCACCGCCCTACTTAGGCGCGCCTTATTAGAAAAAAGCATACCCTTTGACAGCACCGTTGGTCTAGATTTATCCCACATTGCTGTCTGAATTTCGTCAATATCCCTTGTGAGGGCATCTAGATCCGGCGTACTTGGCAAATAATCAAGGTAGGGAATATGCCTTGAATGAAACGACACGTGGAACTCGTACACTCTTGGTCTAACGGGAGGTGGAGCATGCTCCCTCATCAAATCAGGTTCAGCATTCTCTTCCTCCCCATCATCACCCCCGTCAGGGAAGGGTGTGTCATCTCCAGACTCATCGTCATTGTTGTAATAATCACTATTATCTTTCTGACTCTGCGCATCTGCCAAATCCCGAGTAAATACGTCGTCTACGGGCAATTGAATGAGGACAGGACCATCAAGTTGCTCGTTTTCACTGCACAACCAAAGAAATAATGAGTTACTGAAATTGGTCCAAAAATACATATAACGTTATATATTCACTTACAAATCATAAATGTGTTCATATCCTATGATGCACATTATCTTGTTGATGCTGACTCCCAGATGGACCACCATGATCCAACACAGAAAAACTAGTCATATTCCAACTGGCCGTTGGTTCATAACTTGTAAAATTCATATCTGGTCGGTATCCCCTGTGGAATATATGAGTGTTAATACAAATACAATACACAAAAATATACATCGTAACACAAACGATAATTGAAGTTTACCACTCGGCTTGTGAATTATGTATACTAGAGGAGAAATTATTTCCTCGATCCTCATTCGCCTGTGGAGATAATTTAGATCCAGCCAAACTCTTTGAGCCGGAACCTGTTCGGCTAAAACTGATCCAAAATAACCACCCGATGATTGAGGGATTTCCCTACTTTGCACAACCTAATTATTGCGAACGTCTTCAGCCTTGACGTACATTTCCAACAATTTTATCACAATAAATTTCTTGTATTCATCTGGAGTCCCCAAAAATCTCTCAGAGTTTCATTGTCTTCGATGTTAAACTCAGCATAACAAGCAACCCCTTGCGGAGTCACAGAATACGGATATCTTCCGGTTATTTCAAAATTCACCAAACGTTTGCTCACACTCATTTTATTACATAACAACGATACCAATCTATCGTACTCCATTGTAAGTGGCAACTTAACATGACACTATGGAGTTAAACTATAGCTTACTGAGTTATTCGCCACCACAACCTTACTCCCCCAATATAATGAAACCCTAATTTTTCGCTCTTCAGACATTATGACAAAATGCAAAACAAGTTAACAAAGAAAAATTTCAGAACACTTGAAAAATTTTAGAACACTTGAATATGTTTATGAATGGATTTTTACAAAATCTTTCACCTCTTTAAATAAGGCAAAAATCAGCCTCGGGTGCAATTATTAGAGGTATAGAAATTTTTTTAAAAACGATATACCCAGTTGAATTATTGTTATGTCAGTTAACCACAGAAGAAATAATTTATGGGCCCACCTAAATCGTCTTTTTGAAAGACGCTATACTTAACTGGCCAAACGACTGTTAAAGTATAGCGTCTTTTAAAAAGACGCTGCATATATTTTGGTAACTATTTTTCCCCCACAAATTTCGGTCATTTGAGTCAAAAAGAATTACATTTTGGTTCCGGACTCCCCACCCCAACCCCAACCCCCCCACAACCCCCCTTTCCAGTGGTTAATGCTCTCAGTTATACTTATATTTCTTCTGATTTTCTTTTTTATTTTTTTTATTTTCTGGAATTTAAATGAACATCGCACTAACAGTGTACATGCGACATAGTTTGCAAACACAATTATCCAAAGGGTGACGGATGAAACTCATTTTCTCGCTTTGTTATTTTATTATTTCGTTTAGGAAACCTCATTACAACTAGAGGAAATAGTTTCGGTAAATCATGTTGATTTAATCGTTGTGCTGAGGTAAACAATCCATCATAAGTTTCACAATTAGTTCAAATTTAATTTCATTTCTGTTAACATCATTAAATAAATAGAATAAAAAAAATATGTTAACGAATTGTATTTACTTATATGTTTATGGTTTCCATTGGAACTCTTTTTTTTTACTAACTCTAATCATGGTCTCAGCACTATCAACTTTCCTGGCAACAAAGTGGAAACTTATATGGAAAAAAAATTATCCACATAAAATTCGATAATCAGGAATTCAGTGCATTAGCTTTATGTTGTTGCTCTATTATTTACTAGATTGGTGCATGAGTTTCCTTAAACAATGCTATTTGATAATCGATCATGTAAACGAGCATTAAGGAAGTCTTATTTGGTTGCCTTTTTTCAAAAAAAATTTTTTTGTGCATTTTAGAGTAAGCTTTTTTATTCAGATAAATTAGAATCAAATCAAAGGGTCCACCCATGTGGGCTAATTTCTATCGCTTAATCTTTTCGTTCAACATGAATCAAAAGTAACAAGTGTGACTATGTCTTATATCAGCATGAATAAAAAAGAAGTCTGTTCATCTCTTTTTAAACAAGAATGATAAAAAGCAGAAACATTCAATAAGACATAATCCTAGCTTTTTTCTTTGTATATCTTTTCCAATTTGATTGTTTAAATAAAATTAAAAGTTGAGATAAGTGTTATATATATATCTGTCTTTAATTGTGTCAAACTAGCCCAAGAATATTATCTTAACATGATGTGATATTATCCCAAAACCTTCACACAATTTAGCATATATATATACCTACATACACTTTGTATGTAATTTTTATTTTATTTTATTAACTTTTTATATAGAACTTTATTCGCACACCCTATACCTCATAGTTACAAAATTGTACTATTTATATAGTTGATCAAATTTATAGGTGGGTAGTAGAGCATAAAGAAAAGTTGGTACAATTTGCATTAAAGCGCAAGGACATTGGTATGGATTAGCCATATCCATTAAATTCTATTAGGCAGTAGAAAGTTTTGATAGGCCCACCCCACTCTGAGGTTCCAAAAAAGAAATTAATCTTTGGTGAAAAAGGTGATAGGCAGCGTCTGCATGAGTTATATATGTTCACGATTTATGGAACACAACACGAGTCCGCAAATAGCTTCTTAGTTTAGAGGAAGAGCAATATAATTAATTGATTTTTTTTTTTTTAATTTGTTGGTCATTGTACGTGCTATAACCTAAATCCAAAGATAGCAATGGCATTGACTGGACATTTTTATTTACTTTTGATTTTTCATTTTGTTTGATCAATAGTTATTCAGATGGTCTATTCGTGGTTAATGACTATATATCAAAGCACTAGCAGCTGAAGTTGATGCCAGCTAATTGCTTCGGATCCATGCATGTTAAATAACTTGCTGATATAAAGCTGACATGCAAAATAGTGTGAGCTTGATAAATCTTCAGATTTATCAATGTAAGCTCGATTGAAGATCTGCCATGGCTGAGAGTAAATGGAAGAAGGAGACGATCACTGAGAAGAAACACTACTAGAAAAACATTAATTTGTGACCGAATTTTCTGACCAAAAATGAAGTAGTCGCTAGTGGGACAGCTTTTGCGACCGCAGTGGTCGGAAAAAAATTGAATTTTTATTACTTACTTTTAAAAAGAAAAATCGATTATTATTCCGACAAAGGCAGTGGGAAAACAGCGCGCCAATTTCCCGCCTTCACTTTTGCGACCGATTCAGTCGGACATTAAAAAGTTAAAAATATCAGGTTACCCACTAAGCGACTGTGTCGGTCACAAAACTAAAATAAAAATAATAAAAGAATATTAATTGATTTTGCGACTAAGATGGTCAGTAATATTAATTTAACATTTAACAACATAACCCTATTTCCCCAATTTCATTTATCTCTCTCTCTCTCTGCTCTCGACCGCGTCTCTCTCTCTGCTCGACGGTTCTTCAATCTCTCATCCAAGGTAAATCACTAATCACTCACTAAGTTTTTATATCTCAAATCCATCAGTTGAATTCGGGGGTTTCTCAAATCCATTTTTCCATCAGTTGCAAATTTGGGGGTTTATCTTTTGAGGTCGCAGAACCCAATTTCTTTGCTGAAATTCGAGGTTTGTTTGATCAAATCCCTCACGCTTCATTTATTTGTGGTTTTTCTTGTTTTGTTCCGTGTTTTTGAGTTGTTAAGTTGTTGTGTATTTCTCCGTACTGTATTTCTGTTTCACTTATATTTCAGTATCTTCTATTTGCTTTGATTTTCTATCTTCCAAATAAGAGGAGTTTTTTATAATATTCAATATGTAAGAAGAGAAAAGTTTCAGTTGAGTGAATAAATTATCGTCTAAATTGGTGTAAACTATTCTCTAAATTGTTATCTCCTAAATCCTGCTCGTAATCTGATATTTGGCAAGTCTCACTTTATTAATTTTTGAAGTTCAATTATATATCAGAGTTCTTCTCAAATACTCATTTGTATTCCTGAAAACTGCTAATGTTAACATCCCCACATAATGTACTTCATGCTCTAGATATTAAGTCCTGAACATACAAAATGTAGTTATATTGGTTGAGTAAATTAATTGTTATTTTCTTTTTAGATCCTTTTAGTTGCAAGTAAAATTTAAAGATGTTACTCAAATTTCAGATTATCAGGAAAGTTTATAGGTCTTATTTGGTACTTTTTGTTATTGGATAGGTTGTTTTGGGAGGATAGGTTGTTTTTGCTTCAGTTCTTTGTTTCCTTTGTTCATTCGTCATTTCGCTTGGAGGAGTCGAGCTTTACTAATTTCTTTCAAAATCCTTTAGTTAATTAATTTATTTTTTTTAAAAAAAAATTATCTTACATTTTTGTTTGGTTCTTGATTACTAAAGAATTATTAGAACTTGTTGGAGTTGAACAAGGATTAGAAGTCCTCCTACATTTTCCATTTGTCAGTTATTTAATTCAACTCTAGGACTATATATATATTCGCACTAGTTGAAAAAATTCCACCAAACATTGTTCCTTATTTTGCTGTAATCCCTTTTCTCTTTTTATTTTTGTACTTGTTATGTATTTGCTTAGCCATCATCGTGATAATGGAACTTGACTGTTTGGCCAAAATGAAAACAAGTGTTTTCCCAATACAAGGGGAAGTTTAGAAACTAGCCGTAGGCGTACTACTTTTACCGTTTTCTTTCTTTATTTTTACTCATAATATATACAAGCAGTATTTTGTGATTTCTCAGTTTCTTATACATTGTTAAGGTAGCACTTTTTGACTCATTAGGCCTAAAGTGTAGAGATAAAAATAGATAAAGGACTTCCAGTCCTATCAGGACTCCAATTCGTGCAAGTTTATTAGATTAGTTCTAATTAATTCCCCTTTAAATTGTGCTTATCTAGAGGACTAGAATTGATCAGTTTTTGGCAACATGTATTATACTCTTAGAAAAACTTCGATCAAACTATATATGTTATTGTGTTAAATCGAACGGGGTAATTATAATGTATTTGTATAGATAACTTGTGTTAAACGATCACAATACTAATTAATATATATTGTTTTACATATCTTGGATTTATTTTGTATAGATGGAGCTTGCACATCGTAGATGGATGTATAATCGAACTTATCCTAATCGTAGTGGGTTGAGGGAGGAATTTATCGAAGGGTTGCCGAATTCATGGCTAAAACAAAAATACTTCATGAATTTCTCAGTGAAGGGGTGATTAGGTGTCCTTGTATGAACTGCAAATGCGGAAAGTTATTACAACCAGATGTTGTTAAAGTTCATTTTTATAAAAAAGGGTTTATGGAAAATTATTACGTGCGGACTATTCATGGAGAGGATGTTGCTAGTGTTGGTAACGTCGATTTTCAAAATTTTTTTGATAGTGAGGGTAGCCCATTAGCAGAGAATAATACTGAAAATTCTCGATTCAGTGAAATGGTTAGGGATGCTTTTGTGATGCACCCGGAGGCTCATTCTGAACCAAATGAGGATGCTAAGCACTTCTATGAACAATTACAGGAAGCAAGTCGTCCATTGTATGAAGGCTCAATGCATTCTAAGTTGTCTGTCGTGGTTAGATTATTAAGTATTAAATCAGATTCAAGTATTTCTCAAGCGGGCATGGACTCTATCATTGGCCTTATGAATGAACTTAATCCGAATAAAATTGACCTACCCAAAGATTTCTACACAGCAAAGAAATTGGTTTCTAAGTTAGGACTTTCATCAGAGAGGATTGACTGTTGTGAGAAATGTTGCATGTTATTCTATAAGGATGATGCAGCCTTAGAAAATTGCAAATTTTGTAACCAACCTCGTTACAAAAAAGTCATAAATTCAAAAAGCAAGAAGGTTCCAGTTAAGGCGATGCATTACTTACCCCTTATACCTAGGTTAAAGAGGTTGTATGCATCAATGAGCTCTGCTCCTCATATGAAATGGCACTATGAAAATAGAAGGCCGCCTGGCATTCTGTGTCATCCGTCAGATGGAGAAGCATGGAAGCATTTTGATAGGGTTTTTCTGGATTTTGCTAGTGAACCAAGAAACATTAGGTTGGGTTTATGTGCAGACGGATTCACTCCCTTTTCCGTCTCTGCTGCACCATATTCATGTTGGCCAGTGTTTGTTATGCCGTATAATCTTCCTCCTGAGCTGTGTATGACAAGTCCATATTTGTTCCTAACTTGCATTGTTCTAGGTCCGCGCAATCCGAAAAGTTTGATTGATGTATACATGCAACATTTAATTGACGAGTTAAAGTTATTGTGGCATGAAGGTGTGGAAACATATGATATATCAACTAAACAAAACTTCAGATTGCGTGCTGCTTTGATGTGGACTATAAATGATTTTCCTGCTTATGGAATGTCGTCCGGGTGGTCGACTGCAGGAAAGTTAGCTTGCCCAACTTGTATGGAAGATACAAAAGCATTCACGTTGAAACATGGAGGAACGAATACATAGTTTGACTGCCACCGTCGATTCTTGCCTATAGATCATGAGTTTAGGAGAAATACTAGTGCATTTATGAAGAACCAAACTGATTTTGAGGAGCCACCATCACCATTGTCGCCAGAAGAAATTTGGAACAGAGTTAGGTTTCTACCAAAGGTAACAGAGTCTCCAATGTCTAATAAAATACCTGGTTATGATGTTACGCACAATTGGACTAAACAGAGCATATTTTGGCAGTTACCTTATTGGAAGCATAATCTTCTTCGGCATAATTTGGATGTCATGCATATCGAGAAAAACTTTTTGAAAACTTGTTTAATACAATAATAGATGTCAATAACAAGACAAAAGATAACTTGACGGCTAGGATGGACTTAAAGGAATATTGTAGGCGAAGTGAGTTATACCTGACATACTTGAACAACAAGATTCAGAAGCCCAAGGCCAGTTACATATTCACTTTGGATGAGAGAAGAGAGATTTGTGAATGGGGTTAAGAATTTGAGGATGCCTGATGGATATGCGTCAAACTTATCCAGGTGTGTTGACATGAAAGAAGGGAAGTTGACGTCTATGAAGAGCCATGATTGTCACATTTTCCTCGAATCTTTGATGCCTATTGCATTCAAAGCCTTGCCTGATAGAATATGAAAACCCATTACTGAGATATGTTTATTTTTCAAGGAGTTGTGTTCTAGCACATTAAAGGTGGAGAACTTAGCTTACATGGAGAGTAACATTTGCTTAACTTTAAACAAGCTGGCGAAAATTTTTCCTCCTGGGTTTTTTGATGTAATGGAACATCTTCCAATTCATCTTGCACAAGAGGCACGACTTGGAGGGCCTGTGCAATATAGATGGATGTATCCTTACGAGAGGTAATGACTTTAAATTATTTTTCCTTGACTTGTTTTAATTAAGTATTATTTCATCTAAACATTGTGCTATGTAGGACTATTGGAAAATGTAAGCGGACCGTAAAAAATCGATTCAGGATTGAGGGATCGATATGCGAGGCACATCTGGCTAAAGAAACTTCTTTTTTTTGTTCATATTATTTTGAACATGATGTGCCATGTTTGAGAAATAGGCCAAATCGGCATGATGATGGAGGTGTTAATGATCCTTTGGCACCACCATTTTCCATATTCAATCATCCAGGTAGAGGTCCGAAAACTAGTACAAAGCGAAATTTGACTGAGATGGAGAAAAAATCCGCTACAACACATGTATTGTTGAATTGTCCAGAGGTCCAACCTTATTATAAGTAAGTCTTAATTTATACTAAAGGCGACTATTACAAGATCAAAGTTATTTTAACTAATGAAAGTTATAATTTTGTCCGGCAGTTACTTTATAGGTGTAAACGGGCATGATGCTATTTATCCAAGATTTTCAGAGTGGTTTACGAAGTTTGTAAGTTCTATTTTGTGGCTACAAATTAAGTACATCTATCTTTAAAATTCTAACTTTTCTTTAACTTTATATAGGTTCATAATCCAGTGAATGGAATTAATGACCCATTTTTGCGTGATATAGCTTGGGGACCTGACTATAATAAAGTCAGAATGATGTCTAAGTACTTTGTCAATGGGTACAAGTTTCATACAGAAGAATGGTCTAACAATAAGAAAACCAATAATAGTGGGGTGTGGGTAAAAGGTGATGGAGATGTTGCTTATTATGGTGTGCTTCAAGAGATTTTAGAACTAGAGTATTTCGGTTGGCCGAAAAAAAAATTGGTACTCTTTCGGTGTAAGTGGTATGATCCAACACCTACTAGAGGTACAAAAGTTTACCCTCAATATAAAACAGTTGAAATTAACCACACGAAGGAGTATGGATTCTATGATCCATTTATCATTGCACAAAATATGAAACAAGTGTATTATGCTCCTTATCCTTTGTGCAAGAATAAGTCCACATGGCGGATAGTTATAAAAACAAAGCCCGTTGGTAGAGTAGAAGTTGAGAATGCATTAGAAGTCGCGTACCAGAATGATATTTCGAGTGTTCAAGAAAGTGTTGATGATGAATTAGTAGGTGAATTGCAGCATAGTAAAGGCATCTATGAAGATATGATCTTCCGGTCCTTACTCGTGGAGCAACTCAGCATGATTTTGGGGAAGGAACATCCCGTACAAACATGGAGGAAGATCCCGCCGATGAACATGAAACAAGCGAGGAAGAATCATTTGATGAAAATGAAACAAGCGATGAGGAAGAATTGCTTGATGAAAATGAAACAAGCGATGAGGAAGAATTAAATAATGAATATCAATCAAGCAAAGAGGATTGACATGTTGGTTTTTATGTGTTTTCGTTATTCATTTAATTTAATAAGCTGAAGAATTTCTTTATATTTTTATGTCTTAACATATTTCATCTAATGTTTTTAATATACTTATGTTATACAGATGGCGCCGGGTAAAAAAAAGAAGATAAGACACGATTCCCAGCTTCCTCAGTGCACTTCGACGGTCCCACTACCTCGTCTGTCGCCTATTTAGTCGGGTCCTCCTCATCCTCACTCCTCCTCCGCCTCCTCCTCCCTCCCGCCTCCTCGGCAGACTCAGTGCCACCTGGCTTTTTCACTTTGCCCCTTGTGATCCAGTTCGATATAAGCCTATCTCTAATTCCCAGAGCATGCACACTATACCATCTTCTTCGCCAGCTTATCGTACTAGTCAGCATGGTGGCTCCTCTCTATGCCTCCGTCATCATTCCCTTCATACCCAAGCTACCATGTTAGTCAGAATGGTGGTTCCGCATCTATGGCTCCATCTTCATCTCCATCATCATCCACTCCTAGTGTTTCTAGGCCGCATGTTGGAGACTCTACCATACCGTCATTCCCATCCATTGATACATCTGCACCTGTTCCCGATGATACACAGACTCAGACTTTTGAAGAGATTGTATCATATGATTCCCTTCATAGACTGATCATCATTCCTGATGGGACTACTGGGTAAGAAATTACTTTATTATTCGATTGAATTATTGAATATATTTTTAACATATGTTAATTTTAATGCAGTTTTGTTCCTCCAATGAATCTACGAAGGTGGTTGTGGATTGTGTTAAAGCATTTTATCGAGATGCTTGGAGTAAATGGTCAGATATACCGTATTTTTACAGAGATCAGATGTGGAATCAATTTAGCGTACAAAATCCATAAATTTTGTATTATTTATCATACTACTCTTATTTCATCTAATGTTTTAAATAATTTTTAGACAAGGTGTGCATGGATTCCCAAATATCATCATCAAATAAGTCATAATTTCGAGAAAAAAGCTGCTGATCGGCTTAAAAATCTCCTTTATAATGCTCGAGAGAAGGGCGAGAAGCCCGTTGGATGCTAAAAGACTTTTGGGATAGACTTATTGTGATATGGGCTTCTGAAGAATTTAAGAAGAGGAGCAATGCTGCAAAGGCTGCCCGAGCCTCCAATACGGGTGGCTCATTGCACACTGGGGGTTCAATTAGTATGGAGACCCATCGAAGGAGAATGGTAACTTTCTTATTATATTTGTTTTGATTTTAACTAGATGCAATTGAACTTTACCTACCTTAATTTTTTTTTTTGGCAGGAAAAGGAAAAAGGGAGAGTTGTGACTTATGCTGAGGTCTTTGAGGACAAGCATTTGAAAAAGAAAAAGGATGGGACAACAGAATGGGTCGAGCCGCGTGCTGCAAGAGTATATGTAAGATCCTTCTATTTCCTTTTTGCCTCTTCTTCTTTCTTCTTCTTCTTCTTTGATTTGTTGGGGTTACTTTCCAGGTTTGTAAAGAAAAATGTGAGTTAAACTTCAATAAATTCTTTATGCCTGGCAGCAGAAAAGCTTCTACCACAGAGCTGATATTAATATGATCGTAGTACTTTCCTTCTGACTTCTTTATGTTGTTGGCTTATATTAATTATCTACGACATTTCCTGTAAACAAGGTTACAAAGGAAAAGTTATGGCACTCTGTCCATTTGAATTCTGTTTACTCTGACCAGGCATTACCTAAAAACTTAGGAAAACTGTGCTGCACCACATCATACATACATTAGCTTTATTCGAGATAGGAAAAATGGAATTGCCACACAGACAACAACAAATATTTGATAAGGATATAGTAGTATTAAAAATGAGACAAAGCATGTGTCTTTAGCTATTAGGACTTTTGTTTGTTGTCTTATGCAAAGCGAGCTGTATTATAAATAGAAACCATACATAGGTTGAAAAGTGTACCAAATGATGTACAACAATAGCTGTATAAGAAAAAGTCTTAGAATTGTATTGGTTTTTCATTGTGTTCAGTTGTCATGAAGTTGGTATGTTCATATATCGTATTTATGTTGAAGTTTGTAATACAATACTCATTTACCACGCAGTGGTAATATAAACTGTGTTTTAAGTAATATTATGTTCTGCGGAGAAAATATGTAATACTTTATAAACGTATATAGCACTAGAGATAGAATGTCTTACTGTAATTGATGTCCTCTGATGTAGGAAACTAGCATAATCTTGTTTGCTCTACCCGTTACATGATCTTGTCTTTGAAATAATATTGTATTATGCTGAAACGTATAATTTCCAATATTTCTTGGACTTAAGGCTCCCATAGTAGATACTAGAATTTCCTCTCCTGATCCAATCTAAGAATTACTTGTCTCCGCCTTCATGTGGTTGGCTATCATCATCATCTGTTGGAGAAATCATAGGTGAAAATATTGTAGCTGTTGGATTAAAGTATAATTGAGAACCTGAAGACAAAGACAAGGATGATGCCAATGAAAAAGGAAAATTATTTTGGGACGATTCTTCTATTTGGGGTTGTCCAAAATGAGCTAAAGACAAACTCGAATTAGGCTCCCATGGATAGTAAGAATTGAAAGGCATGCTGCTGTTTATCAGGCCTGCTAAATTAGGAGATCTATTGCCTAATGGCTTCTTGTTTATAACAGTAACTATTAAAATACAAAATTTATACAAAATTATTAGTTAACAAATTCTCTATTTGTGAAATCTATCTACTACTAATATATAAGTGAGGATAAGCACACACCTTGTGGTCAACATGTCTGTTTTATCGTGCCTTTTTGAAAATGTCTGGACCCATTTAATAGAGCTGTCTCCGTTGCAGCCTTTCATTCTTTGAGCAAACATTGTCACCTTAAGGCCATGTGGCTAATGTGATAAGTTTCTTGTATAAACCTTCAAAATTCTCTTATATATTTATTTCACACATAGAGAATTTGTTAGTTAAAGGCTCTGTTCATCGCCTTCTTCTTCCTCTCTATCATCTCTATTTCATCTTCCCATGTTGCGATTTTAGTTCGCGTACCAAACTTGTGGAAGCTTCCAAGGTTGTGCCATGACAAGTGTGTGATAAACTGACACTACTGTTTTGTTTTCGAATTTTAATAACTGTGAGCTAAAAACTAGGCGGTACTCCGCGATCTGTTCTACAACATGTTACTTATTAATTATCCTTAAACTAACCGTCACTATCGCGATCCAAAAGTCGACACCATTGAAGCAGTTAATAGTAATGATTTATATAGCTAGTTCCAACTTGTTAAAATATTGTTGATGTTGTATATATCTCTTCATCAAAATTGAATAGCAGCTCCAAGATTTTGGACACATGTTTTATACAATCTCCTCACTTGTAAGATTACTGATACAAACAATTACTAAAAGCACATCAAACTCTAGTCGCATGCAAATATTGTTGAGAAGTGAGAGGGAGAGCAACGAATAGGATATAAAGGGTCATTTGCCTAATGCCTGAAATTCGAGGAACATAACCTCCAATGTCTTCTTGTTTTTCTTGTTCATTTGAAGCAATAGACTTGTTTTTTCCATATACTGTGTCTGTATCAATTACCTTGGATTTTTCTTTCAAATTAGCTGCATCAAATTGATGATCGCTTTGGAACTGAGCGAATTATCCTGTCTGTAAGTACTCTTTCTGGTGTAGAATTTCAGCGCCATAATTTGCTCTAAAAAGTACTCCATTTTAATTTCAGGAAGCCTATCAGCAACGGTTTGAGGAATGGCGTCAATGTCAACCCGATTCCGAGGATGGTAGCTCAACCCAAGTGTCACTCAATGATGTAGCTTCAATATGGACGCAGGTGGTTGGTGGCACAAAGAAAGGTAGAACCTACGGTCTTGGAGCACAATATTCTGTAGGTCGTTCTACGGCATTGTTGTCTAGTGATGCGAGTTATTCACAAGATCACGAAGAGGTGGAAGCATTACGAAAAGAAGTTGAAGAATTGAAGGAGGAACGAAAAGAAGATCGCGCAAATTTTAACAAATTGCAGAGTCTAGTGGAGAAATTTATGAGCGGACGTCCATTTGCTCCTTCGAATGGCAACGATGGCGGGATAATGAGTTTTAGTTTGTTATGGTTATTGATGTTTGAGACATTATTATTTGCTTGTAGTTGGATGTTTAGACTTTGTAATATTTACACTTGACTATGATTGTAATATTTTAGACTAGATTGAATGGTGCCAGAATGTTTAACTCTTTTTGGATGTTTTAGTTACAAATATTTATGTTTTGCATTTTATGGATTTGATTAGTTGCAATGGTGGATTGATAAGTTAGCATGGTAGATTAATTGGTTGTTGTATATTTGAATTGGTAGGTGGTATTGCTTTAAAAGAGCTGGAATTTGGCAAAAAATTGCCAGTTTTCCGACTTCTTTCCAACCATAGTAGTCGCAAAATGATTTAAAATATTTCAGATTCAGGAACATCTGTGACTACTGTAGTCAGAAATACGAATAAATAAATAGTTTTAAATTAGATTTGCGACCACGGTAGTCAGAACAATAAATAAATACATAATTTTAAATCAGATTTGCGACCACAGTAGTGGGAAAACTCAAATAAAATTAAATGTTATTATAATTATATATAGCGTTTGCGACCGAAGTAGTGGGAAAATTAATATAAAATTAAAATTTAATTTAACCTGTTTGCGACCGCGTCAGTCAGAAACTTACCGCATTTATTAGTCGTTTTCTTTTTCGCCTTAGCGACCACTGTAGTCACAAATTACGGACGGATTCGGTCGCAAACTATTTCAGACCAACTATTTTGCGACTACGACTTTTCGGTCTGAAAGTAGTCGGAAATTAGCATTTTCTGACCACTTTCTGACCGTTTTTACAGTCGCAAAATAGCCATTTTCTAGTAGTGACAATTGAAAATGATTATGTGTATTAGAATAAGAAGTAATTACAAAATATATACTTCTAACTTAACTATAGTTGCAACAAGGTAACTATAGTTCTAACCACCTAACCATGGTCATTGGGACCCATCAGTAACTACTAACTAACTAACAATATTACCTAACTATTCTTCACACTCCCCCTCAAGCCCCATGATTGCCTAAAAGGAAAGTATATTGAGAATGACCAAGCCCTTTGGTCAACAAATCAGCTTGTTGATCCTTGGTGCCTATGAAAAGAGGCATGAGTAGACCTTGCTTGATTCTTTCTCGTACAAAATGGCAGTCAATCTCTATCTGCTTGGTACGTTCGTGAAAAATAGGATTGGCTGCTATTTGCAAGGCAGACATACTATCACAATAGACTTTCACAGGCTGTTTGATAGTCACACCTAGCTCAGCAAACAACCCCAATAACCACACAACCTCTGCTGTTACTGCTACTAAACTTCTGTATTCTGCCTCTGCAGAGCTCCTTGACACTGTGTGCGGTTTTTTTAACTTCCAAGAAATGAGTGAATCACCAAATTTGATCAAATAATCTGTAACAGACCTGCGTGTGTTTGGACAACTAGCCCAATCAGCATCACAGAAGCAAGTCAAGCTGTCTTCATTCGAGTTGCCCAGAAAAATTCCCATCCCTGGCTCATGTTTGAGATATCTCACAACTCTCACAACTGCATCCCAATGAGACTTTTTAGGCTCTTGCATGAATTGACTAAGAGTCTGTACTGCAAATACAATGTCTGGCCTAGTGATGGTAAGATATATCAGCCTACCAACTAGTCGTTGGTATTCATTTGCATCAGATAATACCTCATTATTTCCAACACCAGTATGTTTGTCGAATTCTGCAGAAGTGAACTTTTGATTGAGATCAATTGGAGTGAGAACAGGCTTGGCACCTCCTAGGCCTAAATCAGAAATCAATTGGAGACAGTACTTCCTTTGGTTCAAAAGAATTCCACTCTTTGACCTTAGCACTTCTATCCTCAGGAAATATTTAAGATCGCCAATGTCCTTGACTTTAAATTGTTGATGAAGCACCTCCTTGGTCTCATCGATGAATTGTGTGCTGTTTCCAGTTATCAACAGATCATCTACATATATTAGTACTGCCACAAAGTCTTCATTTCTCCTCTTAGTAAACAAGGAATAGTCGTGAAGGCTTTGAATGTATCCTGCAGCTATGAGGGCCTCACTAAGCTTGATATTCCACTGCCTTGAAGCCTATTTTAGCCCATATAGTGATTTCAGAAGCCTGCAAACCTTTATCTCCCCCTGCTTTCTGAAACCCTGAGGCAGCTCCATGTATACTTCCTCATATAGATCACCTTGTAGAAAGGCATTATATACATCCATTTGTGAGATATTCCAACCCCTGGAAGCTGCAAGTGCAATAACAGATCTCACAGTTACCATTTTTGCAACTGGTGAGAAGGTTTCATTGTAATCCAAACCTTCTCTCTGACTATACCCCTTGGCAACCAATCTGGCCTTAAACCTTTCCACTTCTCCACTAGCTTTGTACTTGATTTTGTATACCCACTTTGATCCAATTGCCTTTTTTCCTTTTGGTAGATCAACAACATCCCAGGTCCTGTTGTCTTCTAGTGCCTTGATCTCCATCTCCATTGCTTCAATCCACCTTCTATCCTTTGAAGCCTCAGCAAAGTTCTTTGGTTCAGTCATTATGGAGATGTTAGCTAGAAAACTTCTGCATTTGTCCTTCAACTTGCCATAGGACAAGTAGTTAGCTAGTGGATATGAGGATCCCTGGCTCCCCTTTGTGGTTACACAATCTTGCAACCACAAGGGTTCCTTTGATGTCCTTTTTGATCTCCTTATCTCATTGTTGCCCAGTTCTACAATTGGTGAGATAATGACATCATTTTGCAGTGTTGATTGTTGTTGTCCTGGAGCCATCAACCTTACACCATCTGAACTAGATGTAGCAACTTCTGCTTGAGACATGTCTATGTTGTTGTCTTCTGCAACTGCTGAAAGTTGCTGCTCATCTTGTGCACATTCTTCTGTGTTGCCATCTCCCACAATTGTTGGTAAATGCTGCTCAGAATGTACATCTTCAGCAGTTGCTTCATTCTCATTCCTTCCAGCATCAGTTGATGTGAGAGCATCATGACATCTTGGCTCAGTTGCCTCTTCTGAGCAATTATTTGCAGTCCTCTCAGGTTCCAAATCTGTATTGCTGAGAGGTTTAGTTGCAAACATCTCTGTTGTTGTGTGCTCTCCTACAACTGGAACTTGAGAGGGTGATTTTGCAAATGGAAATATATGTTCCTTGAATACTACATCTTTGCAAACAAAGAAACAGTTAGTGGATAAATCCATCAGCCTATATCCCTTCTGTGTTTTTGCATATCCTAGAAATATTGCTGCCCTTGCTCTAGGTGAAAACTTGTCCTCTTTGATCATGTTAGTAGCATAGCAGAGACATTCAAACACCCTCAAATGACTCAAACTTGGTGATTTGTTATACAGAGCTTCATATGGAGACTTTCCATTTAACAAAACAGTGGGCAATCTATTTATCACATAGTCTGCTGCTTTAACACACTCGCCCCAGAATCTTGTAGGAACATTAGCTTGAAAATTCATTGCTCTTGCTATGTCTAGGATATGCCTATGTTTTCTCTCCACCACTCCATTTTGTTGTGGAGTGTATACACAACTGCTCTGATGAATTATCCCATAAGAGTCAATCAATTCTGTCATGTGTTTATTAAAGAATTCTGTTCCATTTTCTTTCCTAATTATTTTAACCTTGGACAGAAACTGTGCTTGCAACATAGACAGAAATTTCTTAAGCACCACAATAACATCACTCTTCAATTGAAGCAAATGTATCCAAGTATATCTTGTATTATCATCAACAATAGTCAGAAATAAGTGTTTCCTATCATGAGTTGGGTACTTATATGGTCCCCAAACATCCAAATGTAAGAGAGAAAGAGGCTTCTCACTTGTAGTCAAACTCCTAGGAAACATTAGTATACTTTGCTTAGCAAGAGGACATACAAGTCAGTCAATGTTTATTGTTATGTCTACTACTTTATTATGAAAGAAATCTATATTCTTCATAGTACTAACTGAAGCATGGCCTAATCTTCTGTGCCAAAGTGCTCCATCTTCCTCATCTTTCTTGGTGCTTGTGGATGCAAACTATTTTATTCCTTTGATGAATTTGTCCAAATCTCCCCAGAAACCTTTCTTCAATATGTACAGACCACCTTTTTCTCTACCAATCTCCCTCACCTTGCCGTTGTAAAGGTCCTGGAACAGGCAGAAGTTGGGAAAGAAATTCACTGAACATAACAGATGTCTAGTTAGTTTAGAAATTGACAAAAGGTTGAATTTGAACTCAGGCACAAACAACACATCATCCAATTCCTCCTTATCAAGAATGATTGCTTTACCAATATATGAAACATTAGTTTTTCTCTTGTGGGCAAATGAACCTGTTCATTTCTTTGTGTGTTCACTTTGTCTTTTACTACTAAGGTCTCTAATTCACCAGCGATATGATGTGTAGCTCCAGAGTCAATTATCCATTCTGTACAAGGCAAGTTTGTCATTCAGGATGTAGCCATACCTGCCACGTTGGCCTGACATTCAGGAGTCTCCTTGTTCAGCATGTTTAGGATCTGCCTGTACTGATCTTCAGTGAAGTATGGCCCTGCCTTCAGTGCATCATCTCTGCCTTTTCCTTCATATTCCTGTGTTGGTTTGTTATTTCCAAAGGCTCCAGTTGCTGTGTTTGCTGCATATGTTTTCCCAGTTTTGAAATCATCTGGATATCCAACAAGTTTATAGCAGTTCTCCTTAGAGTGGCCTGGCTTGTTGCAGTAGTCACACTTCATAAATGGCTTTTTTCCTTTGTATCTGTTAGCTTGAATTGTTGGCTATCCTTTGCCTGCTTGCATAGCAATAGGATCTCCTTTATTTCCTACAACCGAGCTAGAATTCTAGCTTTCATTTTCAATTATCAAGGCATAAGCTTGGTTCAGAGTTGGCTCTATAGTCTTCATCAGGATCTGTCTTCTTGCTTGATCATAAGTCTCATTAAGTCCACTCAGAAACTGCATTAACCTTTGCTGTTGGAGCTGCTCAACATATTCCTTCGAATTAGGAATAGGCACCATCGCATCATATTCGGCCCATAGCTCTTTGAGCTTTGTGAAATACGCAGATACAAAATCTGTTCCATGTGAAATAGTGGCTATCTCCCTGTGCAATTGAAAAATCCTCACACGATTCACTTTGTCAAACCTTTCTCTCAGATCTTCCCAAACCAAATGCGCTTCAGATGCATACACAATTCCGCTAAGTAATTTCGGAGATACTGTGTTCATGATCCAGGACAGCACAATTGCATTGCATGTCTCCCAATCTTCATGTAATGCAAGCTCGAATGAGCTCTTTTTGCATGTCCCTAGCACAAACCCTAGCTTCCTCTTAGCTTGCAGTGCAATTCGCATAGATCGACGCCATAAACCATAGTTTTCTGATCCCGTGAGCTTTACAGGATTCAAAATCGAGCTGGGAGTATCCGAAGGATATACGAATAGAGGATGCGTGTGATTGATTTTATCAACTTTATCAGTTGCCATTAACAGTTGTTGGTCGAGCTTCGTGAGGAAGACGATATGAAAAAGAGAAAATTACTGTATATCTAACAGAATTTGCGGAAGTCTAGACCTTACACTGATGTGATACCATGTGAGCTTGATAAATCTGAGTTCACACTTCAGATTTATCAATGTAAGCTCGATTGAAGATCTGCCATAGCTGAGAGTAAATGGAAGAAGGAGACGATCACAAAGAAGAAAATGAAAATGATCCTGTGTATTAGAAAAGGAAGTAATTACAAAATATATACTTCTAACTATAGTTGCAACAAGTAACTATAGTTCTAACCACCTAACCATGGTCACTGGGACCCATCACTAACTACTAACTAACTAACAATATTACCTAACTATTCTTCACAAATAGTATGTAAGTAATATAATCATGCGACTTCAGTTGTTTATAGCCTATCAACTTTATCATAGATTGATTATATGGTTTCTTCAACAGCTAGCAATACGTCAACCAAATAGTAGTATTAATTTAGCAATAGCCCAGTGATTGTAATTGTATATACATAATGTTGTAGTATCTGCTTGGGTCTATGGTTCAGTAATGTAAGAAACATATTTTTTTTAACACAAAAAAAAAGACACATTATACATATCATATTAATTATAAAACACTTGATGCGATTAAAAAAAATTCACTGGCCCAAATGCTTGAGTTGTTTACCATTCTTGGGGTTGTCTGATACTCCCTCTGCCCCAAAATAAAGTTCTAACTCCTATATAAATGCAAGGAGAGCAAAATGTGTTTTTCAATCAGAGATAACACAGCTGGAGAAAAGAGCTAATGAAATCCTAACTTTTTTAATCAATAATGTCATTTTACTCCTCCTGTTTCAGGGGTGTCCAGTGGGCTGGTCTCGGGCCGGTTCGGTTCAACAGAAAAAGGGAGAAATTCAAAAATAGCCAGATTCACCACTGGTCGTTAAAAAATAGCCAAGTTTCAAAAGTCATCGAAATTTAGCCACTTTAAATCTGAGCGAAAACACTGTTCAAAATCCGGAAAAATACGCCCGCAAATTTTACGGGAGTTCCAGCATAAGTATGCTTGAACTCCCGTAAATTTTACGGGAGTTCAAGCACAATTATGCTGGAACTCCCGCAAATTTTACGGGAGTTCCAGCAAGTATAATTGTCCAGTATAATATACTGGAGTTTGGAGCACTGGTGCTCCAGTCTCCCGCAAATTTTACAGGAGTTAGCAAAGTATACCGGTCCAGAATATGCTGGAGTTCGTACACAAATGCACCAGAACTCCCGTATATTATACTGGACCGGTCCCTGTTGCAGCAGAATAGTGGCTATTTTTCATTGACTTGATAAATGCTGGCTATTTTTCATTGACCAGTGTGAAAACTGGCTATACCATAATATTTTTGACCAGAAAAAGGGGGCTCAAGTAGGGGGCATTGGCCGGCCGGGGTCTAGGGGGCTTAGGGTGTGGGACCAAGCCGACCCACATCCTGGTCCTAGTGGGCCGGTTCTATAGTATTTGGTGGGTTTTTTCTTTTTCGTTTAATGTGTATAAAAAAGAGATTTTTATCTAGCTATACTATAGTAAAAATTTATTTACCACATTTATTTAGGTTTCTTATTAATTACTTTGTATATCTATATTTACAAGTTATATACAAAACTATTAAAAAGAAAAAAATTCAAGATCCCTTAATTTTAGCTTGTCAGTTACAACCATTTTCAATATCTCCCCATACATTTAAGATTATGTTCCTTTTTTCTCTCTTTCTTAATAATCACCCAAAATCTCTCTTTTAATTTCTCTCTTTCTTACTAGTCACCCAAAATCTCTATTTCTTATTGATACAATGCAGATGAAATTTGAAATATTGCTATGGAATCAAGTTCTGGGTAAGTTTTGAATCTTGTTTTCTTTTTTCCTATCGGCGGTGGCGGCAGTTAATAATGAATATGTGATAGCATCTTAATGAAATTAAGTCTCTGTTACAGATTATAATCATACAGACCTATTCAGACCCATTAAGTGGTTGTAAATTAAAAAAAAATAAACACACTTAATGACTAAGATTTGAATAATTAAGATTCAGACTTTAAAAACAAACGCACTTAATGTCTGAGATCTGAATGATTAAGATTCAGACCTCCATTAAGTGCAAGGCCTAAGTCTCCACGTTTATTTTTATCATCAACGTTTAGCTCCAAACCTTATAGTATATAAATATCAAGCTCGTTTATTTTTGAAGAGCGCGACCCCTATTTATCTTACCTCTAAGGTTCACAAAACGTTGATTTTTCTGAAAGTTGAATTGAAGAAGAATAGGTAGGAGCAATTGGTGCAAGAGTGTTTGATAACGCTTGGTAATTCTCTTATATAATTTTAAATTATGCTAGCTATACAAGTTGCCAGACTTGGTTTTTTCGTCGCTGCAATTTTTAAGTTGTTATATATTACTAGAAAGTGAAGCAAAAATTACGGGGAATTGATCATTTATACAAAAGAAGTGAATATCAACCAAAAGCATCTTCAATGGAAGTATAATACTAAACTATCAAAAAAAAGAAAAAACATCAAATGTAGCACATGCAAGCAAAAAGAAGCTAAAGAAAAAGATGATTATAAGCTATTAGGAACATTCTGTTTGTATAACCTATCATTCAAATTCTAATGATGTCACTTGCATGTGAAGGAGAGCCACTGAAACGTTACAGGTTTAGATATCTTCACTTCATCTTAGTTGGCAGAACTGCCACAATATTGACCAATGAGATGGGAAGAAACAGAGGGTTCGCAAGACTGAGGCGGGCAACATGTTTGGGGTTTGGTTGACATCTACAGCTGCAAGTTTGGAACATATTTGATTTCCAAGGCCCACACATCACCATTTATTGTTCCTGAAATCATAGAGAAGGGGTTCACACCAACTAACTAATCTCAAGTCTCAACATAAATTAAAATGTCAACAAGGCAACATTAATCCTCAGTATTGTTATGCTGCCTGCCACTTTAACCCAAGGATTTTGATCAATGCTTTAAAACAATATCCTTTACCTTGAGATTCTCAAATGTGATACATGATGAGTTTATATCTTTGCCCCAAATGCATGGTGACAGAAGTATTATTAAGTCTCTTGGTCAAGTGTAATAAAAGATCAAGCATCAAAACATAACCTTGCATATTGAAGGGGCAAGTTAAAGTACTGGCAGATTCTGAAAAATAATAGTGCTAATCTTTGGAATGGGCACTTCCCATGCTCTGTCTCAACCAAAACGCCATGTCCGCAAGAGAACTGAAAAAATACTTACAAATAATATGTTGGGAGCAGCTTTAGAATGTTCGGAAAGGGTAAGAAGAAAGACGAATTACCAGTGGAGGAAAATAATGATCATAGATTCCTCAACAGGTTGTAAAAATATTTCAATAGTTTACACACAAAACCATAAATTGCAACCATTACACAACTCTGAATCCTTAGATTGGCTTGACTCTATACCTTTCAATTTTTGGAGTTTGGTATTTGGAAACAAAAAATATCATCTTCTTGTTCAATGTGCCATGAAGCTTTTCAAGATTTTCCTTCTTCTTTTCATATTTGAAGACAAAAATACAATGTTATTCTTAAAAAAATGGTGAACATGAGTGATTGATTTGATTTTATTAAAGCTTCATCTTTTAGTATGCTCTCTCACATGGAGAAAAATCAGGATTATTTTATTTTGTTGATCTGCAACACTACCAGTAGAGGTAAAGGCAGTAGTTTAATATCTATGGTTAATAATGTAGAAATCTTTTGACCTTGAATTAAGCTTTACCATCCAAATGAACTAAGAAAAAATTATAAGTTATAAAGTTTGCAATAATGCTCCTGCAGGGTTGAAACATCATTCTTATTTCGTGGCGCTGGAACAACTGAATGGAAAACCTTAATGGTAGTACTATTAGAATACTTTGTTGGAATCTTTTCTGAAGAAAATTATCAGAAATGCTTCTTGAAAACAAATTTCTAAGAAACAGTTTATATTTGATGGTTTTTAAAAGATATTGTTAGTTATCACCTCAAAACAACATGCAGGTGATTTGTCTTTGACAGTTTGATTTAATTTCTAAGTAAACTAAATGCAATGTAATTTCCTACAACCATGAAAGTGAAGGTACCTGTGTCGACGGCCATCTGATTACTTGATTCAAAATAATAAACAAGTGCATATCTATCTTCATGGGTTCTCCTGTCCAACAGAGATGAATTCAGAGTTTAATAATGGATGCAAGTAACTAAACCAAAATGCAATATAATTTCTATTTCGTTGCAAAGGCAGTACATAATCATGCATGGAAAAGACATGTTCATGAACTTCAGTTCAACATCATCAGTTGCCCCAAAAGTATACTTCCAAAATAACCTTAAGCCAAATGGGTACTAAAAGTTTGGGGAAACCACAATCAGAAAATCAAGCGACATTATTCCACAATGGGAAAATCATAGGCAAATTTAGATGTGGCCCATAAATGCACAATCAAAAGCAATTAATCTGAATCATATAAGTTTCTAGTATGCCTACGCCAAATTGAAGCATCCTAGTTCAGTTTATATTGCCAGCAAAGAGATTTCTTTATGGAATGCCACAAAAAAACATAAATTAAGATAAATAAAAGGGACATATTTACAACCATGACGCAAAAAATAAAAGTCAAGCTCATTCTTTCTTTTACAATTGCCTTCGCGAATTGATAATGTTGGAAGATTCGATTTTTGAAGGATAGAACTAAAAAGATTAGAAACCTCAGTGGACTGCAAGTCGATACAAAAGCAAAATTAGAAGAAAGATAAGTCAATTAAAAATATTGAATATAGAGGTGAAGTATTTCCATAGTTTGTATCTCATTGTTAAAGTTTGTAGTTTTTACCCAATAACAGCTGCTCAATAAACTAAACAAAAATAGAACACTGAAATTATATTTTTCAAAAAAGGGACCCAAAATTCAAAGGGTGAGAAATAAAAGTGAAATGTACTGAAGGGCGACTTAGAAATTGGAGAATCTGAAATCAACCCTTTCTTTGTCATATAAGCCTCCTTACACGTGACACGTGAATTGATCCTCAGGAGTATAATCTGCATGCACAGAGAATAAAGAATTAGTAGAATTTCCAATTTCAAACCTCTAACTGTAAATGACGAAAGGGAAAACTTAAAGCAAATATCATTTCTGCAAGGAAAAAGAGAAAGAATTGAAATGAAATATAGACTGAAAGGACAAAAATGACCAAATGCTTATGAAGCAATGGAAGGAGAAAGTTAGTGGAGTGGAGTCCAGTTGTTGAAAACCGTAAAAGCACCTGTCACAACAAACAAAAAGGAAAGTAGATCCAATCACCAATGAAATATGGCCAAATTTATAGTACGACTCAGAGAGCTTTCTGTACAGCTTGTAATAGCTGTGTTCCTACAACTTAGCCATTTATATATAGTAGAAATTTCAGCAAGTGTTTGTGCACCACAACCTTTTAGAGTAGGATTTAAGTAGCAACAAATGTGAAAAATGTCGAAGTTGGCCATCTCGTCTCTACCCTTTCGGGATTAGGCGGGATACTCACTGAGTACACGTTGATTACATACTCATACTACACTTCTGTGCATTTTTATTGCACAGGTATATGTTACTTTAGCGGCCTACTGAGCATAGAAGCACGGACGATTCGGGGACTAGGTGAGTTGCAGTATGCAAGGCGGCCCGCAGCTTTTAAAGTTCCTTTCTAGTAAATTGTATTTCCTTTCTGTCCATTGTATTTCGGACGGATGTTGTATTGTATTTTATATCCTTATCAGTAGATGCTCATGCACTTGTGACACCGGGTTCTGGGGATGGTTTTCGAAAGATGTGTACTAATTGTTATTATTTAAATTTGAATTCAAGTATTGATCTTTTATTTATGAAAAATGGAAGGAAAAAACTGAGATTTTCAAAAGTATTAAAAGAGGATTTAATTGATAATTTAGTTAGGCTGTCCTGACAGAGGTGTCCGGCGCCAGCACGACCCTTAGTGGATTTTGGGTCGTGACAATAATACAATTTAAGAATATATATGGACTAGTCATGCACAACTCGGGTGGTAGATTATAAGGTGTAAGAAAGACAGGCCAACATAAATATGGTATCGCAAATACATAAAAAGGCGTGAAGCCATCCGCACACAGACCTAACCGAATGTTCCTTGGTTCACTAGCAAAATCTGGATATGTCCTATCAAAGTGCTTCCAAGCTTCTCCGTCTGAAGGATGGCACATAACACCAGGTGGTCTTCTATTTTAAAAATGCCATCTCATATGAGGAGCAGAACTCACGATGCATATAACCTCTTTAACCTAGGTATAAGAGGTAAATAATGCATTGCCTTGATAGCGACCATATTCCCGCTGGAAAGCCTCTTGAAACGAGGCTTTTCGCAAAAATTACAACTATCTAAAGTTGCATCATCTTTATAATATAACATGCAACCATCTTCACAACAATCAATTCTCATTGACGAAAGTCCTAACTTAGAAACCAATCTCTTTGCCTTATAGAAATCACTAGGTGAGTTGATATTAGGGTCAACTAGTTCACTCATAAGGTCAATAAAAGAGTCCATGGCTGCTTGAGAAATATTCCAATCAGATTTTATACTTAGTAATCTAACTGCAACAGACAGTTCTGAGTGCAGATTTCCTTCACGTAGTGGATGACTAGCTTCCTCTAACTGTTCATAAAAACGTTTTGCATCATCATTAGGTGTTTGTTCAACATTTTCATTGGGCTCACCCCCGAAGTGCATCCCAAAAGCATCTGCAACCATATCCTGAATTCTATAATAAAGATTTGTATTCTCCACCGACCTATTACTTTCACCAACAACCATATCATGAAATATTCCACGGCTACCATCGATCTCTCCATGATTAGTCCACGCAAAGTAATTCTCTATAAACTCCTTCCGATAAAGATGAAGCTTAATTGTTACTCGTATTTTCGAGGTAAACACTACGGTTGACTACATTACAAATGATTTAATTGGTGATTAGATACTTGATTATATGAAAGGCATACCATGCTCAAGACCAGATCAGATATAGTCATATCACAACTTCTTTCCAGGGAGATTTATTAGTTCACGGCCAGTCATGTAAAAAACAATAGTTTAATGCATTATTTTGTGAAATATGAGTTTGATTTGCGCTTAAACTCTTAGTTACTAAAGTATTTTTTTTCTATTACTTGTAAGAAAAAAAGAAAGGGATTCAGTTCCTTTTCTTTTTAGTTTGAAAAGATAGCAATTACAGTATAAGTTTTCTCAAGAAATACAGGTACAGTAATGCTTTATACACTGTAAATGTCTAAATGATATAAATAGACTACAAACAAGAAAAGGTGAAAATTAATTTTAAAAAAAAAAAAGAAGAAGAAGAAACAACTGCCAAATAAGACAAGGACAGAAGATTTGACAGTAGTTGTATTTCCTATCTTTCAGACGAGCTGCGTCCAATCCTGTACGGAGTCTGTTAACGCTCTCCCACTAACCGTATTTCAGCATTCCGCCTTCAACGTCCAATTACTTAGCAGTATTCCGTGTCCAAACTTATGCATTTTTTTTTATCTGTTTCAAAAAAAAAAACTGTTTTTATATTTAAAATAAGTTAAGTTTATATTTTTAATTTCATTTTTAATCAGATTATTTATAGTTATACTAATATTTATGACTTGTTTAAATAATAAATTTTACAAGTCTTTCATTTTTTCATAAATTGCATATCCAGTCAAACAACAATACGGTAAAATAAGAGAATGTTAGTTTTAGGGTGTGCATTATGTGAATTAAAACAAAACACCAAACGAACCACTTTTTTTATTTTGTGGTTTAGTTAGTATGTTCTGTATGTATATGTACACAGAGACGGATTCAGAATTTTTACACAACGGGGGCACATTATTCTGCTCAAGTAGTGCCCTCTAAAGGTTTTTAGTGTTCAGGATGCCAACTGCTTTAAAGTAATCATTTTCAAAGTATATACGTATATATATACATGATTTCATCCGAAGTTTACGGGTTCGGTGACCCCTCACCCATGCACATGGGTCCGCATCTGTATGTACACATATTAATTTATGTAAAATACATTTAATTTTGTTTTGATTATAGTATGTAGTACTACTATCTAATCAACGATGTCTAATTTTTTCAATCTTGTGAATTGAATTTACCAAAAACTATTGAAGAGATTTGAGATATTACTTCTCATTCTTTATAAAGTGTGTCAATCTAATGGTGTTTTTCCTCTATTTATAGGGACATAAATTCCCCAAGCGGGAAACCCAAGAGTCGCCAATCGAAACTGATAAGGGCATGAAACGGTTCAATCCCCAAGAAACGTGTGTCATAATGGTAGTAGCCACGAACGACGTTTCAAATCGAACAACGCTTCGATTCTGAACGGTCACGATGGTCCAAATGCATCGTTACAACGCCGTCCCATTGTCTCGATCTAAAAACTACACCCGAGGCACGAACAGTCAGATTTCTCCTAAGTGTTCAAAATCATAATCCGCCCGCCGGGCCCACCAATAGACGACCCCGACGGGCGAAGGGACTAACTGTATAGGTCAAAGTAGCCGACTCAGCTGGGATCCCGCCTAAGTGGCGGGATAGCGAGAGACAGCACGACCTACTTCGGTCTAAGCACCCACAATGTACATTAAGTTAAAAACAATATTCAAGTAACGACAAAAAGGTCACGGCGTGAAGGTACATCGACCAACGAAGATAGCAAGGGACCCCAGAACTATATATAGGGAGGGATTCTCAAAGAAAAAGGGGGGCTTTTTGGTTTTCCTCTCTCTATTCTCTCCTTCTATTTTCTTACAAATAAGGATGCAAAATGGATCATCTTCTCCGTCTCGTGAAAGATGAAATGACAAATATCAATAAAGATTGTTCGCTCTTATTTTGTTCTACTCATTATTTTCTGATTCATTTTTTGATCTGGGGTTTATTATGTTTGACTAAGATTGACCTCCTTATTATCATTAATTATTTAAATCGAAAAGGTTTTGACATCTTTTGGTCAAGCAGTTACATCTAAGCATTGATAGTATGTCGTTGATGTACGAAATTTATTAAGTAACTGATATATATTATTTAAATGTATAAATCTAAAAACTTTATTACAATTGATTGGTGCATACGCAGTTTTCTTTTCCAAACATTGGACATATAATGTACATGTTGTATATATTTTGATTATAAGGGTATCGTTTAATTACTGAATTGCAAATTAAAGTTTCTTTATTTATTTGTTTGCCGAAAAAAATACATACAAAACCATTGAATTACATGTTTCAAGTGCGGAGAGGAGATCCGGTCATGTTACATTTATGTTAAAAATCTTCTATTATAAGCTTAATTTATTCTTTTTTTTAGTCAATATAATGATATTGAAAATCAGATTAATTCATGGCCACTCATATTAAAAAAAACAATAGTGCATTATTTTTATGAGTTTGATTTACGCTTAAACTTTATTTTGGTTTTTCTATTACTTGTAAGAAAAAAAGAAAGGGATTCAGTTCCTTTTCATTTTAGTTTGAAAAGATAACAATTATAGTAAAAGTTTTCTCAAGAAATACAAATACAGTAATGCTTTATGCACTATAAAGGTCTAAATGATATAAATAGACTACAAACAAGAACAAATGAAAAGTATTGAAAAAAAAAAAGAAAAGAAAAGAAAGAAACAACTGCCAAATAAGACAAGACTGGAATTTGCAGTAGCTATATTTCAGAAGAGCTGCCAATTTCGTACGACGTAAGTTGACGCTCTCCCACTAAAATGTACCTTCACCATATTTAGCAGCCTTTTTGCAGTTCCTCTTTGGAATTCTGTGTCCAAACTTATACATTTTTTTTCTGTTTCAAACAAAACAAATTCGATTTTATATTTAAAAATAAGATAACTTTTCATTTCTTAATTTATTTTAAATGAGATTATATTATTTACATTCATACAAATATTTTTGACTTGTTTTGAACAATAAATTTCAAAAGTCTTTTATTTTTTTTTAAATTTCATACCCAATCAAACGACATCACGTAAAATAAGAAAATATGGGCTCGTTTGGTTGGTGAGATAAGAATAATAATTATGGGATAAAATTAGGGGTGTGCATTCGAATCGGTTTATCGATAAATCGAATCGATTATTTGTTATCGGTTTATCGATATCTGTTTATCGATTTCGATTTCGAGTTTGAAATTTTCCTTATCGAATTATCGATTTTGATTTCGATTTTGTCATCTTCGGTTATCGGTTTATCGATAAACCGATAAGATATACTAAAAAGATTTTTTTTTTACCCTTATTCTATAATACCCTTTCCTTTACCCTAAGTCCCTAACCTTATTATTTCCTCTACCACATTTAAAGAATGATCATATTTAAAGCTCAAGGGAATGAAGTTCAAATTAATGGAAAATAGAATTAGCCGTGATGATGTATTTTTTTTATACCGTTGGAGTGTTGGTGGCATACATTTGATCCCTTACTTTAGTTTCGTTGCATGTGCTTGTTGACACAATTTTTATGTTATAAACGGTGTTCGTCTTATTTTAGCTTCTTTTTGTCCATATTAGGTAGGCGTGTTTATAGCGATATACTTTCCGCGGAATCCCGCAAATTTTCTTATTGGTGTAATCGATAACCGAATCGATAATCCCCAAAAATCGGTAAATCGAAATCGAAAAAATCGATACCTTATTGAAACGATAACGATAAGCATATGTACAAATCAATAATCGATAAATAATTATCGATAAGGGTCAAAATCGAATCGATAAATCGAATGCACACCCCTAGATAAAATGCAGAATTTTTTTTATAATAGTTAATCTTTTTTTGTCATTCAAATATAATTATTTGATAATGATAGCTTTATATTATTTTATATAACACAACTAAATAATCGGAAAACTTAAATTAGAAGAAATTGGCCCAAAAGAAAAATCGAACGAAACCATTAATTATTTCGGTTTTATTGGATGGTATCTTTTTGAAACCGAAAAAAAAAATTGAATTAGAGAAATAAAATCGAAAAACTTAATGCAGATGTACCCCTAATTAGTTTTGCGAGCTTCCCATTGGCCATTTTCTTTTAATCCCTTAACTATAAAAATTCTGTGTACGAATAACGAGTATATTATGAATATAATTAGATGTAATTTTAAAAATTGCTATTTCTTGTCTCAAAATTCATTTTTTTCAAAGTAGTACTGGATTTACCACTAAAATAAATGTCTCCTTTATATATATATATATATATATATATATATATATATATATATATATATAATTAATTACACACCCCAATCCCGGTCGTGATGGCGCCCAACACAGTGCTAGGCAAGCCCGACCATTCCGACACTCACAATCCCTTTTATAAAGTTTATACCCAATTAACAAGACGTAATGTCGATTAACATAAGTGTAACTCTGCAACAATAGATAATAACAGTGCGGAAACTAGAAAAAAAAATATCATACAAATCCCACACCGATCTAGTGTCACGAGTCAAGAGCCTCTACACAAGTTTGAGGAACAGCCTATACAAAAAGATAGTCTAAAGTGCTGAAAGTAAAGAGGATAGAGGGAGAAATCGAGTCTGCGAACGCCGTGCAGCTACCTCGATGACTCGGTGAAATCTGATAGCAGCTGAAAGTTCAACTATGCCTCCGGATACCTGTATCTGCACACATGGTGCAGGGAGTAAAGTGAGTACTCCGACTCAGTGAGTAATAACAATAAATAATGACTGGCAGGAAGAAAACTCGTAAGAACACTACGCAGTAGTATATATATAATATATATATATATATATATATATATATATATATATATATATATATATATATATATATATAGTTCTAACACACTTACTTGCCAGTATATATAAGAGGCCTTAAAACATTTTTTAATATATATGTTGGTGTGAGTAATTGGTCAGCAATAAAGTTAAGGGGTGTAAAGAAAATTTCTTTGCAAGTTTGGAAATAAATAGTACTATATGCCAATTGAAAACAATATTTTTCCTTATAAGAATAAACATCATAAAATATGTTTTTGTCTTGCCTCCAGACAGTAGCAGACGTAAAAATGGATTTCTGAACGTGCAGCTTTTTTATTTTGCAGTTCGTTCAGTTGTTTTTCTTTAAGTTTTAATGTATATGATTTTGAAAAGAAACTGATAACTTTGAGTATAAACCAAATCACGATGAAAATCTAACTAGGGTTCATAAGAACAAAATGAGAGAGAAAGAGAGCTTCAGATGTTTCTATATATTGGAATGGCAAAACCGTCGAAATGTGTACAAACTATACTATATATACATTGGGTCAAATGTCTTAAACCCGGAAATTAAAACACAAAACTTAACAAAATAAAAGCCTATACAATTAACTTATACATAACTGGGCCTATTTCTGCCGTGTCACGACCCGGATTTCCCACCCTCGGGAGTCGTGACGGCACCTACTAATAGGAGCTAGGCAAGCCAATTAATTTAACACTTCTCTCAACATCATTAACAAAATAAAGAAGAACGAGGCAATTAATATAAAAACGGAAGTCTCGAAACATAAATAACAGAAACCAAGTGCGGAATTTCAAATACACCTCTACCCAGATCTGGTGTCACTAACTCACGAACTTCTACTGAATGCTAAATACAAAGTCTGAATGAGAATACAGTACTGTCTGATCCGATACAAGGGAAATCAAACAAAAAACAGAGATAAGAGAGACTCCGGGAAATGCGGACGCCAGCAAGCTACCTCGGAATCTCCGGACTGAAGTAAGCTCCCAACGCTCCTACTGCTGACCAAAGGCTCCTACTCCGGTACAATGATCTGTGCAAAAAGCACAGAAGTGTAGCATCAACACAACCGACCCCATGTGCTGGTAAGTGCCTGGCCTAACCCCGGCGAAGTAGTAACGAGGCTAGACAGGACCTACCAAAAACAACCTGTGCAGATATATATACAAAGGCAACAGAAATAACAACAAAGAATATCAACTAAAAACAAAGGGGAAGGGGGGGCATGCTTGAAAAAAAATACAGCGAAAACAGATCAACGGATATAACGACGAAACTATCTCAATACCATAGCTCACATATAAGTGGTCGGCGCGCCACACGATCCCATTTCTTAATTCATAAGTGGACGGCATGCCACACGATCCCATTTCATAATATATAAGTGGTCGGCGTGCCACACGATCCCATATCATAGTATATATATAAGTGGACAGCGTGCCACACGATCCCATATCATAGTTCAAAATATCTGACTTTGTAAAGAAGGCCCCATTAGGGGAATTCGACAACATAACATTTTAACCCGGTAAGGGTACAACTAACAGCCCAAATATCCCGGCTAGGGAGAGTACATAATAATAGTCTACACGTCCCGGCAAGGGAATAATCACAACACATCCTCTTTTAAATCACTTCTGTCTCAACTATCACATTCATGTTCGAGCAAACGCTCCAAAATATACCAATCACAATTCTTCCTCAACCGTTCACATTATATGAAATTTATCAATTAAACAAGGAAGTTATGTCACATCATTCGAATTAAAAGCAATTAAGACTCACGGTCATGCTAGACTCCGGTGCATAGACAACCGTCACCATGCCTATACACCGTACTCCATATTTAGCAAGTAGCAAATAACATCCTAATCCTATTCCCTCAAGCCAAAGTTAGAACACACACTTACCTCGGTCCAAAGAATAGCAATCAATCCTCAAATACCTCATTTCCTCTACAATCCGACTCCGAAACAATGGTATCTAGGCATAATTAATTCGATAATATCAATTAGGGCTCAACAACATAATCCCATAGCCTAGAAATGAGTTTTCTAGCATTCTTCCAAAAATACCAAAATTCGACACCGGGCCCACATGGTCCAAACACGAGGCTCGGACCAAAACCCAATCACCCATAACCCCACGAGTTCAAATATATAATTTGTTTTAAGATTCGACCCCAAATTGAGGTTGAATCATCCAAAATCCTCAAAACCCTAACTCTACCCAAAACCCCTAATTTCTACTTTGATTTCATGATTTAGGGCTAGGAATTTAGTGATTAGATGAAGAAACTAAGAGAGGATGAAGTTAAGAACACTTACCTAAGAAGCTATGGAGGAAAAGGCCTTCAAAATTCGTCTATGGAGTGTTAGGGAGAAGAGTTCGTGTGGAAAAATGAGGAATTCCCGTGCTGTTACTGTTCTGGACATTAAAAATATAACTGGGCAAAATTGCCCTTCGCGTTCGCGGGAATGGGGCCGCGTTCGCGAAGGGTAAACTGGGCAATACATCGCGAACGCGCGAAAGGAACGCGAACGCGTAGAGGAAAAATGCTGGGGTCCAAGATTGGCCTACGCGAACGCGTGTTAAGGGACGCGAACGCGATAGAGGACGCAACAAATCATCGCGATCGCGATGGCCAGAGCGCGAACGCGATGAAGGGAAATACTGGGGCTTGAATTTGGCTTACGCGTTCGCGAGGGTGAAGACGCGAACCCGAAGTGGGAAGGCACAGAACTACGTGGACGCGGACCTAGTGATGCGAACGCGATGAAGAAAACCCCTGTGCAAAAATTGCAGAAAATCTGCTAACTTCTTAAGTGCAAAAACACCCCGAACCACCTCCAATTCACTCCCGAGCCCTCGGGGCTCCTAACCAATCACACACACTAACTCAATAACATCCTACGAACTTACTCGAGCGATCAAATCGCCAAAATAACATCAAAATCAATGAATCAAGCCTCAAAATCATCATTTTCATTTCAAACTTCATAACTTCAAATTTTTGATATTTAGGTCCGAAACACGTCAAACGACGTCCGATTTCGACCAAACTTTACAGAAAGCGCTTAACACATATTTAAGACTTGTACCGGGCGTCGGAACCAAAATACGAGCCCGATACCATAGTCTTTTAATCAATTTTCATTTCCATTTTCCTTAATAATTTCAGAAAAACAATTTCATAGAAAAATTTATTTCTCGGGCTCTCGACCTCGGAATTTGACTCCGAGCATATGCCCGAGTCTCATATTTTTCCACGGACCCTCCGGGACCGCCAAATCACGGGTCCGGATCCATTTACCAAAAATGTTGACCAAAGTCAACTTTAGCAATATTAATATCAAAATTCTTTAAATTTTTCACAAAGTTCACATATTTCAACATAAAAGCTTTCCGGCTTCGTGCTCGGACTGCGCACGCAAATTGAGGAAACTAAAAGCGAGGTTTTCAAGGCCTCGGAAGCACGGAAAAGAGAGAAATCCGGTGATGACCCTTTGGGTCGTCACATGCCGAGGCCCAAATGCCAAATAACCTTCAAGTCCAACACCCCCCCTCAAGTTGGAGGGGGAAACTACCTGCAACTTGGAGAGAAACTGATGATGAAGCTGCCTAGTTAATGGTTTGGTAAGGACATCAGCCAACTGGTTAAGAGTAGAGACATGAGATAAACAAATCAGTCCGTCACCCAACTTAGCCCGAATAAAGTGACAATCCACCTCTATGTGCTTGGTACGCTCATGAAAACCCGGATTCTTGGCAATGTGAATAGCGGCCTGATTATCACAGAATACAGAGATAGGAAGGGAAATAGGAACGTGCAAATCAGAGAAAGCCGAACTAGCCAAGTCAATTCCGCCACAACTTTACTAATTGCTCGGTATTCAGCCTCATCCGAAGAAAGGGACACCATGGGCTGCTTTTTAGATTTCTAGCTAATTAAACTATCACCCAATAAAATACAAAATCCAGTGACAGCATATGGTATCAACGCAAGCAGCCCAATCACTATCACTGTAGGCAGTCACTTTGAGATCAGGAGAATTGGAGTTAAACAAGCCAACATCAAAAGTACCCTTAAGATACCTCAAAATGTGTAAAACAACAGCCATATGAGAAGACTGGGGACACTTTAAAAACTGGCTAAGATGCTGGACTGCAAAGCAAATATCAGGTCGAGTGTGTGTGAGAAACAACAACTTACCAATCAAAGACCTATAAGCCTCAGGGTTGTCCAATATATCACCAGAATCAGCCGACAATTTATCATGAAGTTCGAGAGGGCACACAACAGAAGAAACATCAGAACAATGGTATGCTGATAACTAATCAGAAACAAACTTTTTTTTGATTCAAAAGAACACCAGAGGAAAAATAAGAAACTTCAATGCCCAAAAAGTAGTGCAAAGTACCCAGATCTTTGACTCTGAACTGAGTATCTAAAAATTGTTTCAAATCAAGAATATCAGTTGCATTATCCCCTGTTATATGATATCATCAACATAAACAACTAATATAGTCAAAGAACCAGGGGAAACCTTAACAAATAGAGAGTAATCATTTATAGAGGGAGAGAAACCCTTAGCACATAAGGCTTGAGATAACTTGGCATATCACTGTCTTGATGCCTGCCGAAGACTATAAAGAGACTTCTGTAATTTGCACACTAGAGGAGCAGAAGAAGAACAACCAGAAACCGAAAGACCATGAGGTAATTTCATATAGACCTCCTCATCTAAATCACCATGGAGGAAAGCATTATTAACATCTAATTGAAACAAGGGCCATTGTCTTTTAACAACAACTTCTATTATACATTTTATGGTGGACAACTTCACAACAGGGGAAAAAGTCTCATTAAAATCAACACCTTCCACTTGTGTATCACCCCTAATTACAAGTCTGGCCTTATACCTCTCTACACTACCATCAGCCTTGTATTTCACCTTATAAACCCATTTACATCCAATAGGCTTCTTTCCTTTAGGTAACTCTACAATATCCCAAGTGTGATTAGCTTCTAAAGCCTCAAATTCCTTTCTCATGGCATCCTACCAAGCTGGAATAGAGGCTGCCTGAGAATAGGTACTAGGTTCAAATTCAGCATGCTTAAGAATAGAAGTGGAACAAGAAAGAGATGAAGGAAAAGTACATTGATAATCTTTCAACTATGTAGGAGGATTATGATCCCTAGAAGACCTCCTCAGAGATAAAGGGGAAGCAGACTGAGTATTAGAACTAGCAGGAGAAGGCAAAGAAGGTGGAGTAGAAGATGGCATAGGAGAACTTACAGTAGGACTCAAGGAAGAGGAAGCAGGGACTGAATAGGAGAACTAGCAGGAGAAAGTGGAGAGGGACTATGAAGAAAAACAGGATCAGTAGTATCAGATGAAGGAGAGGCAAAAGAAGGGTTAGAAGACAACACAGAAGATGGAGATGGAGAAGGAGAGGAAACAGGAACATTAAGTGACTTGGAAAAAGGAAAATAATTTTCATAGAATACGACATTCCTTGAAACAAAACACTTTTTAGTAGCCAGGTTGTATAACTTGTATCCTTTCTTGGAAAAAGGATATCCAAGAAAAGCACAAGGAATAGCCCTTGGTTTAAATTTATCTTTGTGAGGTATAGGGGTTGTGGCATAACATAAACAACCAAAAGATCGCAAATGAGAGTAAATGGGCACCTTACCATACAACATTTTAAAAGGGGATTTGTCATTTAAAAGTTTAGAGGTTAACCGGTTAATGATATAAGTGGCTGTTAACAAGCAATCACCCTAAAAGTGCATATGTACTTTGGATTGGAGCATTAATGCTCTAGAAGCTTCAAGAAGGGATCTATGTTTTCTTTCAACCAACCCATTTTGTTGAGGGGTGTAGGGGCAACTTGTTTGATGTATGATTCCATGTTCTGAAAAAAATAATGATGCAAAGGAACTAGACTCCAACTCTAGAGCATTATCACTTCTAATTGTTTGAATGGTAGTGTGAAAGTGAGTTTTGACCATTGCAACAAAAGCTTTTATTAAGGGAAAGGCATTACTTTTGGATCCCATGAGGTGTGTCCAAGTGGCTCGGGTATAATCATCGACGATAGTAAGGAATTATCCAGCCCCAGAATAAGTTGCAGTATGGTAAGGACCCCAAGTATCAATATGAATGAGTTGAAAGGGTGAGTTGGTACTTATAGTACTATCTGGGAAAGGCAACCTAGTTTGCCTAGACATAGGACAAACATTACAAATGCAAGACTGTTTGGATGACAAAGAATCAGACAAACCAGAAATGAGTTTCGTTCTAACAAATGGAACATGTGCAAGCCTTTGATGCCAAACCACATCCATTTTATTCATGTTAGTAGTGCTACAATTAAAAGGAATATCACACACATCAGGTAGAATAGAACCAGAATTACAAGTAGAAGAAGAAACACAAGATGAAACAACATTAGTTATGGGAGAAGCAGGGTGAACACAAGATGAGACAATATTATTTGTGGAATCTAAATTGGTGAAAAACTGAGAATGAGAGGAAGGCCTTTTCCACACAAGCTTGTACATGCCACTATCCAGTTTACCAAGATCCAAAGGCTTCTTCAGAGAAGGGCCCTGTGGTATAAGTAAACAAGATTCATAAGCGAATAGAACAAAACATTTGAATTGTTGTATAATCCTATGTACAGAGATCAGATTGTGTTGGAAAGAGGGAATATAGAGAACACTGTGAAGAATGAAAGAAGGACTTAAAACAAAAGAACCAGTGCAAGTCACTTTTACTTTATAGCCATTAGGAAGTGATACAAGATAAGGCACAGGTAAAGGAGTAAGGTTTGATAGAAAATCTTTATTAGATGTCATATGGTCGGTAGCACCAGAGTCAACTATCCAGGTTAAATCTATTGATTGTGAAAGGATGCAATAACTAGAACTAGATTCAGCAGAGCATCAGTTACTAGAGTACCAGCAAAATTGGTAGAAGCCATCAGATTAGACTGAGGATTAGAATCTGATAAGTGGGACTATTGCAGTAAAGTCATCAACTCATTGTACTGTTGCATACTCAGACCAGGAATCACGGAACTTTGCTCAGGAGAACTAGAGATTCGAGAATGAGAAGAACCAGCAATGTTATAATGTCCACTATCAGAAGACTCAGGTTCAGCAGTAACATTTGCTGCATTTGCTGCAGTTCTTCTACTCTATGAATTTGAAATTAGAGGGAAAACCATGAAATTTATAACATTTGTCAGTCAAATGTCCAGGTTTTTTGCAGTATCTGCAGAATAAAGAACCCCTGGTCTGATCAACATGCATCTTTTGGTCAAAAGCTACCCTTTGGTTGTATTGTTGTTTGGGGGTGGAAGAAGAGGCTTACGAAAGTGACTAGCATTTGCATTGAAGGAGGCTAACTCTGAATTGAATTGAGGAGTAGAATTCTCATGTCTCTGACTCTCATCTTGGAGTAAGATATTGTAAACAGTATCAAGTGAAGGAAGTGGTTGCATCATAAGAAGATTACCCCTAATACTGTAACGACCCGACCGGTCGTTTCGAGCTTTTGCACTTTGATCGCCAGTTCTCGGGCATGACTTGCCCCGTGTTATGTATTGTGACTAATGTAGATCGTTGGTTTTGGTTTTCAGGAAATTTGGAATGAATTTGAAAGAATAGTTTCAGTTGAAAGCTTTGAATTTGAAAGGTTTGACCAAGAGTTGACTTATTTGTATATGAGCTCGGATCGGAGTTTATATGATTTGGTTAGCTTCGTTAGGTGATTTGTGACTTAGGAGCGTGATCGGAATTGGTTTTGAAGGTCCGGTGTAGAATTAGGCTTGAATTGGCGAAGTTAGTATTTTGGCGAATTCCGGTTGATAGGTGAGATTTTGATCCGAGGGTCGGAATGGAATTCCGAGAGTTTCTGTAGCTTCGTTATGTCATTTGTGATGTGTGTGCAAAATTTCAGGTCATTCGGAGGTGTTTTGATTGGGTTTTTGATCGAATGCGTGTTTCGGAAGTTTTAGAAGAACATAGGCTTGAATCCGATGTAATTCGATAGTTTGGTGTTGTTTGAGGTGTTTTAATGATTGGAATAAGTTTGAATGATGCTATAGGGTGTGTTGGTGCTTTTGGTTGAGGTCCCGGGGACCTCGGGTGAGTTTCGGGTGGTCAATCGGACCATTTTCCAAGTTGAAGTGTTGCAGAAATTGTTCATCAGCTGTTGCAGAAGTATTGGCCTTCGCGTTCGCGAAGGGCTGGTCGCGATCGCGTAGAAGGAATGTGGGAGGCCAAGAATTTGACCTTCGCGTTCGCATAAGGCGTCACGCGTTCGCAAAGGGTAAAGAGGTCTGTGCTTCGCGTTCGCGGGAGAAGGTCCGCGTTCGCGTATAAAGAATTAGGTCCCAGGGCAGTTGCCCTTCGCGTTCGCATGAAGGTAGTCGCGTTCGCATAGATTAGGGGTCCAGAGCTTCGCATTCGCAAAGGGTATTATTGTCAGAAGCAATTTTTGTGCATCGCGAACGCGAGAAGGGCCTCGTGTTCGCATAGAGGAAGCTATCACTGGACAGAAGGGTTTTAATAAATATTTCATCCGCGAGCTAAGCCCTATTTTCACCATTTTTGAGCATCCTTGAGAGCTTTTGGACGGGAATTGAAGAGGATTTCGACTGGGATTGATTGGAGGTAAGCCCTATGAACTAAAAACACGATTTTATTGTGAAATTTACCTTGAAATCCATGGAAACTTAGCAAAAAGGGGAAGAACTAGGGCTTGAGTTTTAATATTTCAAATTGGGATTTGAGGGGTCATTTGGACTCCGTTTTTGGTACTCTTTGCGAGCACGTGATTTTTGCCCTATATGAATTACTCCCATAATTTCAAACAAAATAATTTTCTTTTCATTATTTGCAATTTTGTGGATTTTTGTGGCATTTTTTTTAATTGTTTGCATTTTGTTTGTGCATTTTTATTAGTGAAAAATACAAAAAATATCTTGCATTTTTGCATTTAGGATTTAACTTTGCATTTTAGGATTAATTAACAAATTAGTTATTTTATAAAAGGAAAATCACAAAAAAAAAAATGGTTCAATTTGTACTTTTTGAGTTAATGTTCGATTTTAGTAGTTTTACTTTAATTAGTTGTGATAATTATCAGTTACATTTAATTATAGGTTTTAGGATTTAGTTTAGATTCTGATTTAGTTTTGAGAAAAAAGAGGAAAAAAGAATTGTTGAAAATTCATTTGAAATAGGAACATAAAAAGAGTAGGGAGATCAGAAATTTTGGGCTCCTTTTAAATTGTCAACCCTAGGCCCAAGTCCTCTCTCCCTCAAATCAGCCTCCCCAGCCCAAAGACGCCCAGACCTATGCCCCAAACCAAACAAGACCCGACCCGTTCGCATATACACACGCAAATACAATCCTACGGAGACCCCCAGAGCCCTAGATCCCAAACGAACTTTTCAATCGCCTTCTTCACTCGAATCCAGTCCCATTTCAGGCCAAATCCATGGCGAGTGATCCCCAATCACTAACCCACGCGTCCCTTCTTCTCTCATCTTGCCGTTGCTAACGGTTTCTGACGCAAATATTCCCCTCTCCTCTCACTCGCTCGAAATTGAGTTGTATCTCACGATTGGAAGCTTCTGGGGGATGATTTGCTGGATGAGTGTGAGGCGTTTGGATTGATTTTTACTCAATCCCGAGCCCCCACATTCATCAAGGATTGGTCTTCAAAAAGAGCCCTTATCCGATTTTTGTGAGGGAGTATTTTTTTACGGGGAAAAAAATTTTGGAGAGTA
>NW_017670238.1:2648219-2676317 GCF_001879085.1 Nicotiana attenuata
TGTGTCCTAATTGGTTTCTGCTTACTCCAAAGCCCTATGGTACTGCACTGATTGAGGTAGCTCAGGCTACAAAAAATTCTCTGAGTGTCAGATGGTTATGAATGTCCTGTGGACAAGATTGACTGAAACAGGAAAAGAATTTGGCGTTAAGTTTATAAGGTATGTACTGTATCCGTTTGTGGTATCAACTTTGTGTAGTTAGGTGTGTAAAAACCTAAGGACCTGTAGAAAATTGAAGAAAAGTTCAAAATATCAAGCTCCCGATAGTCAGTTCATTGTTTAAATTTTGAGTTTCATTTCTGTACCTTCTTGAACGCCCTCTTGCCTAAGGCCTAATAGTTGTGAAATACTTCTGGTACTAGTCTTTGGCTGTTATTGAAGTATTGAATAGTTATGGCCCTCGTGAATTAGTTTGGAAGTGCTTTAGTTAGAATAGTGGGACGAGCCTCGCCAAATAAAAATGCATAAATTGCGGGGCCCTCATTAAATGCTTTATTAAAAATATTTTAGAAATTCGGGACATGCCATTTAGCGAATTTTCATGGCTTCCTGCAAAGTTAATAAGACGCTAGACACTTTAGGCGCGCTTTTAATAATTTTACCTTCCTAAATACGGGTGTGCATTTCATGCGACCCAAATCCAAATCCCAAAACGTTGAATAAGAGGTGTCGAGGATCCGGGTGCATTTCATGTGACGTGATCCAAAAACACGCTCTTAAATGACGTTCACTTTCATAAAAACTAATTAAAGCGGTTAAACAATTCTAAAATTGCAATAGGTCTAAAATGTATAAAATCAGTTTTTAGCCAAATATAGCAGTTGAGCGACCGTGCTAGAACCACGGAACTCGGGAGTGCCTAACCCCTTCTCCCGAGTTAACAGAATTTCTTACCCGAATTTCTAGTTCGCGACTGTTAAACAGAGTCAAACTCTTTCCTCGATTCGGGATTCAAACCGGTGACTTGGGACACCATAAATCTCCCAAGTGGCGACTCTGAATCTCTTAATAAACGAATCCCGTTTCGATTGTCCTTTAATTGGAAAAACTCCTTTTACTATACCCTTCACGGGGTGTAGTAAGTGAAAAAAGGAGGTGTGACACTCTTTATATGTATAGACTTGTGGCGAGATAAGGAGTCCGTTGATGTTAAATTTTCTGATTTTCGAGAAGTGGGCCCGGGGCTCGGGTTTTGCTAATTTCTAGATTTTCGCTATCTTTCGATCGTTTTCGATTGGGTATTGTTCCATTGGCATATTGTGACGTATTCGTTGTGATTTTGGTCAGATTCGACACGCGAAGAGGTCGATTTGAGAGGCAAGGGCATAGCGAGCTAGGATTTTGGCCGGCTTGAGGTGAGTAATGATTGTAAATGATATTTTGAGGGTTTGAAACCCCGTATTTGCACATCGTAGTGCTATATTGAGGTGACTTGCACTCCGGGTAGCGAGCGCGGGGTAGAGCAACGTTGGGGATTGTGACCTAGTCCGTCCCGGTAGATGAATACACTGCGTATTTGACTGAAATTCACTTATTATCATTTTAATCGAGCTGATTGCTATATTTGGGCTTCGTGCCAATTGATTGAATCCTTCAGGTATTGTTATTACTGGTTTCTTACCATTTTTACATATCATTGAACTCAGTCCTAGTATTTAATACTGTTTTGCAAACTCAGCCACTTTTTCTTAAACTTGAAACTTAATTAATAATTTTAATGAAGTTTGGGCTGAATATTGCTATATGATTGTGCCCGAGAGGCTTATGTGATTTTGGACTGAGTATGGGATCGGGCTGCACGCCGCAGCGGTATGATATTGATATTGATATGAGGCCGAGGGCCTAGTTGATGCCACGAGATGAATTATTATTGCGCTTGGGCCGTAAGGGGCCCCTCCCTGAGTCTGCACACCCCTAGTGAGCGCCGTCGACGATAAACGGATCGGGCTGCACGCCGCAGCGGTATGTGGAGCGGGCTGCACGCCGCAGCGGTACTAGTATTGTTCTGTGTGTTTACTTTATCTTATTTGCTTGCCTTTACCTGTTGTTTGTGCTACTTCATGTGATATCTACCGGATTGCCTAACATTATCTGTTAATTGAGTGTGGTGCCCGAGGGGCGGACTTCTGTGCTTATCTGCACTATTTGAATTGCATTCGTTTGCATACTGTTGAAAAGTTCATTTTCAAAAGAGGTTTTAAACTGAGCTAAGATATTTCTAAAGATTTCACAGCTTCACTATTTTTCTCAAAGGGTTTTACACTGCTCCTGTATAGCATGATGGTTTGCTTTACGTGATTTCTTACTGCTCAGTTGTTATTTACCCTTATTACTCACTGAGTTGGAGTACTCACTTTACTCCCTGCACCTTGTGTGCAGATGCAGGTATCTATTCACCCGGTAGCGGGTTTTGGCTGTTCAGAGGCAGAGTTATATGAGATAAGAAGGTGACTGCCAGCGTTCGCAGCACCATTTTCCTCTCTTTTGTTCGTTATTCCGCTTTTGTATTTTAGAGACCTTGTAGTGGATTTACATTCTGATAGATGCTCGTGACTTGTGACACCCCGATTTGGGTTGTGTTTGGGTTGTATTCCGCACTTAATAAAGACATCCTTGTTTAGATTGTGATTATCTAATTATGCTAAAACTGTTTATTAATATTTAACTGTTCTGAAAAAGGGCGAAATGGGTTGGTTGGCTGGCCTTGTCTTCACGAGAGGCGCCATCACGACCGGATCGGGGTTTGGGTCGTGACAAATACTAACATAAGTGCTACAATCTATATTCACATACGTTAGTTCATGCCATAAGGTCGTCGACGTAAATCCATGAAGAGATTATCTTTAAGATGATAAGAGGTTAATCCTATTGGTCTTAAATGATACAAAGGTGTATAAGGGTTGTTAACAAGTATTAGAAGTTAAACGAATCAAGGATGTTGTCAGCAGTATTTTGGGTAAACCTAGGGGTGCTTAATACTCTCAAGAGGTCGTATTTTAAGGTATATGAATCATAAAATATCCGTATCATAGTCTTGAAGTCAAACGAGTTATGAAACAAAAGTCGACAAGAGTTGTTGCAACTTAGGTTCATAGTTTTACTTAAACTTTAGGTCAAATGTTATTAAGCTTTTCTCCCAATATACTTGGAATTACGGGGTGATCTAGCCACCAAATTGAATATCTATGAGTCTAGTTTCCAACTCATTAAACCGTTTATCAATACGACATTGGAGTAGAGAGATATAGATATTTTTGCGAGACTGCACAAGCTGCTAGGTGACAAGTAGGTGGGTCACCTACTTGGTTAAATGATAGCCCAAAAAGAGGAAATTTCGGGTCAGACAAAGAGCCCATTAAAAGGCTTATCTCCTGCAATATATCCCTCATTATATTTCACAAATAACCATACCTAAACCCCTGCAAACTTCCTCCCAAAAATTATCCACAAACCCTAATTGATTTTCCCTCTCTTTCAAGTTCAAATTGGGGGTAAACCCTAGAGTTTGAAGAACCAAGATAAGGGATGAGTTATCCAACAAGTAAGGAGAGTTTACTGCTATCTTTAATACATTTATTCTGCTGTGAATTCATGGTAATTCATTCTATACATGTAAGAACTCACGGGATGGTGATCGGAAGCCGTGAGTTCGAGTTATTCACTTGTAGCGGACTGTTTTCTGGACTGTTTTGTGTTGCTGTTGGGCTGCGTGTTTTACTACTGTTTTATGGAGTTTTGGAGGAGGAAGGGTATGGAGAAACACCATATAGATGTAGGGTTGTGGGCTGGTAGTTCTTCATAACATTTCCGGGTCGTTTGACACGACTATGGTGGCCGTCGTATGTATGAAGTGATTAGGTTGTGCGTGGACTGTTTTGGGAGGCTCAATATGATTATTATTGATGTTGTTTAGGCTGTTTGGTGATTGTTTGGAATTGTATGAAGTCATATATATAGGGGAGGTGCTGTCCGTTTCATCGTAAAATAGGTTGTGGTCGATACATAATAGTTATGACGCTTGAATGGTAACTATAGTATCGTTTCTCTTATTGTAGACTAAGTAGTCGTGAAAATTGCATAGCTTGAGATTGGGGCAGTATATACAAGGTATGTGAGGCTATCCCTTTCCTTCTTTTGCACGACTCCGATTGTACATAATGTAATGAACGAGCTTCCAAAGATACTCTACTCTTAGAAGCTAGCAGTACTTACATTGTTTCCCCTCTTATGGAACGATTGATGTTGATGTTGCTTCTCTTATTCTTATGTTATCAATGTTATTGGTACTTCCTGATTCTTATAAGGTTCACNATCAATCCCGATATTCCATCCATCCCGGCTCGACAAAGATGTATCATGACATTAAGGAGCAGTATTGGTGGGATAACATGAAGAAGTCTATTGCAGAATTTGTAGCCCAGTGTCCTAATTGTCAACAAGTAAAGATCGAACATCAGAAACCCGGTGGATTGCTTCAGAATATAGAGATTCCGACCTGGAAATGGGAGGTGATTAATATGGACTTCATTATTGGGTTACCTCGCTCTTATCATAAGTTTGACTCCATCTGGGTGATAGTTGATCGACTTACAAAATGTGCCCATTTTCTGCCAGTTAAGACAACTTACACGACTGAAGATTATGCGAATTTGTATATCAAGGAGATTGTTAGGCTTCATAGTGTACCAATATCTATTATATCAGACCGAGGAGCTCAATTTACGGCTAACTTTTAGAGGTCTTTTCAGAAGGGTTTAGGCACACAAGTGAATCTCAGCACTGCATTTCATCCACAGACTGACGGACAGGCTGAACGTACCATTCAGACACTTGAAGATATGCTACGAGCATGTGTTCTAGATTTTAAGGGAAATTGGGATGACCATCTTCCACTCATAGAATTTGCCTACAATAATAGCTACCATTCCAGTATTAAAATGGCCCCATACGAGGCACTATACGGGAGGAGATGTAGATCACCAGTTGGATGGTTCGAAGTCGGTGAAACAGAATTATATGGGCCAGATTTGATTCACCAAGCCATTGAGAAGGTGAAAGTGATACAGGAGCGATTGAGGACAGCACAAAGCAGGAAAAAGTCTTATTCTGATGTCCGACGTCGTGATCTGGAGTTTGAGGTTGGTGATTGGGTTTTCCTGAGGATCTCGCCGATGAAGGGTGTTATGCGTTTTGGGAAAAAGGGTAAGCTGAGTCCACGGTATATCGGTCCGTACAAAATTCTTCGACGAATTGGACAGGTTGCTTATGAGTTAGAATTGCCATCCGAATTGGAATTTGTCCATCCAGTATTCCATGTATCTATGTTGAGGAAATGTATTGGAGACCCTTCTCGAGTTGTCCCTATCAAAGATGTACAAGTTACAGAGGATCTATCATATGATGAAGTGCCAGTGGCTATATTAGATCGACAAGTCCGCAAGCTGAGAACAAAAGATGTAGCTTCTGTCAAAGTATTGTGGAGGAACAAGAATATGGAAGAAATGACATGGGAAGCGGAAGAGGAGATGAGTTCTAAATATCCTTACCTATTCCAGAATGACGATAACAAGGATGCTGGTGGAACGCATGATACATTAGAAGGTGAAACGGCTCTGTGTGGTGATATGTAGATAATGTACATGTCCATAATGCTTTGTGTAGCCTTGTGAGGCCATACGTTGGGCTTAACTGCTTGCAAGTTTTGCTAGTAACCATTTTATTGGGGAATATTGACCGGGAATTTCCGTTGGAATCCACGATGATTTGGACTCCCCATAAACCCTTACATTCGAGGACGAATGTTCCTAAGGGGGGGGGGGAGGGTGTTACAACCCATATTCACATACGTTAGTTCATGCCATAAGGTCGTCGACATAAATCCATGAAGAGATTATCTTTGAGATGATAAGATATTAATCCTATTAGTCTTAAATGATACAAAGGTGTATAAGGGTGGTTAACAAGTATTAGAAGTTAAACGAATCAAGGATGTTGTCAGCCGTATTTTTGGGTAAACCTAGGGGTGCTTAATACTCTCAAGAGGTCGTATTTTAAGGTATATGAATCATAAAATATCCGTATCATAGTCTTGAAGTCAAACGAGTTATGAAACAAAAGTCGACAAGAGTTGTTGCAACTTAAGTTCATAGTTTTACTTAAACTTTAGGTCAAATGTTATTAATCTTTTCTCCCAATATACTTGGAATTACGGGGTGATCTACCCACCAAACTGAAGATCTATGAGTCTAGTTTCCAACGCATTAAACCTTTTATCAATACGACATTGGAGTAGAGAGATATAGACATTTTTGCGAGACTGCACAAGCTGCTAGGTGACAAGTAGGTGGGTCACCTACTTGGTTAAATGATAGCCCAAAAAGAGGCAATTTCGGGTCAGACAAAGAGCCCATTAAAAGGCTTATCTTCTGCAATATATCCCTCATTATATTTCACAAATAACCAGACCTAAACCCCTGCAAACTTCCTCCCAAAAGTTATCCACAAACNTATATATACATATGTATCACGCATTTCATGTCAGTAGCCCTCAGAGGTACCCAGATGTTACAGGTTGTTTATTCTCTATCCCTGCTTACATTACTGTTCGTACTTATGGTTCCCTACCTTACATACTCAGTACTTTATTCGTACTGACGTCCTTTTATTTGTGGACGCTGCATGTCGTGCTGCAGGTCCTGATAGACAGGCTGGCGCAGCTCCCCCACCATAGTAGGCTGTCCAGTTCAGCGGTGATTGGCGAGATCCCTTCTTCGGACTTGCCGTGGTCTTGGTATGCATTTTTGTTATAGACATTATGGGTATGTCGGGGCCCTGTTCCGGCTATGTTTCAACACTTATGTTCCTTTAGAGGCTCATAGACAGGTGTCGACTCATGTATAGTTTGGTAGGCCTTGTCGGCTTGTTTTTGTTGTATAGTCTCTCATGGTAGTGTGGTAGCTCGTACCTTATATATAGTTTCTTGATTGTCTAGTCATCCCATGTTATGTATGTTAATGCCATCATATTTTATTGTTAGTTGTCCACGACCCATGTCTACCATTTATATTGATCTCGTCAGCCCTAAAAGATAATAAAGAAGGTTAGATAAAATGTATGTTGGTGCTCGGTAAGTATGGCCGGGTGCTAGTCATGGCCCTCCAGTTTGGGTCGTGACAAACTTGGTATCAGAGCAAGTCTGTCTTAGGGATTGTCTATGAGCCGTGTCTAGTAGAGTCTTGATTATGGATGTGTAGCGCGCCACATTCATAATCAGGAGGCTACATGACATCTAGGGTTGTTACCTTCTTCCTGAATCTAGATCGTGCGTAGAGTTAAGTCGTAAGTGTTTATCTTTAATATTCACCTTGTTTTCTTTCAGCGATGCCTTCGACTAGGAAGCAAACAATTAGTAGACGGCTTGATACAGCTGCAGGAGAGGGTACTAGTCAGGTGCCCCAAGCCAGAGCGGGCCAAAGTGAGGCTCAGAGTGAGATGCCGCCTCATACCTCATCTACTCCATCTCCTCCAGAGGATATTAGGAGGAACCCAGCACCTCCAGTTCCTCCGTCTGGCACTACAGACCAGGATATGCGGAGTGCTTTGCAGTTATTGACTAGCTTGGTAGCTGCTCAGGCTCGAAGGCAGAATACAGGTGCTGCTGATAAACGAGTTAGTACGAGAGTTCGTGATTTTATTAATTTAGACCCTCCTGTGTTTACCGGATCAGATCCGAAGGAGGACCCGCAGACTTTTATTGATCAGGTTCATCGTACACTGCGGGTTATGCATACTAGTGATACAGAGGCAGTAGAGTTGGCTTCTTATCGGCTACGGGATTTAGCGGTTCTCTGGTATGATAGTTGGGAGAGATCCAGGGGTCCGAACGCTCCTCCAGCTGTGTGGAAGGAATTTTCTGAGGCCTTTCTTCGTCACTACTTGCCAGTTAAGATACGACAAGCTAGAGCTGATAAGTTCTTGAACCTTAGACAAGGTAATATGAGTGTGCGAGAGTATAGTATGCAGTTTGATTCTTTAGTAAGGGTATGCTCCCCATATGGTAGCAGAGATGAGTGATAGGGTGTATCTGTTCGTAAACGGGTTGGGACCACATCTGATAAATGAGTGCACGACAGCCTCCTTGGTAGAGGGCATGGATATTTCCCGTATTCAGGCTTATGCCCAGACCCTAGAGGATCGTAAATGCCAGTAAATGGCAGATAGGGAGCAGGATAGGGGCCAGCATAAGCGGGCGAGATTTGCAGGGTATTCTGATGACTTCAGAGGCAATGTCAGGCCCCAGTCTTCGAGGATTTCGGTGCCATCTGTAGCTAGTGCTCCTCCACAATTCCAGAGGCCTCGATATGATCGATTTACCTATTCAGGTCCAGGTCAGAGTTCGCGGGCATCAGGCTCGCAATATCACAGAGATACTAATCAGATGAGACCCCTAACACCACGTTGTGATCAGTGCGGTAAGGCCCACTTTGGACTGTGCCGTCGAGGTTCTGATGCGTGCTATTCTTGCGGACAACCTGGCCATATGATACGGGATTGTCCTAACAGAGGAGGTGGTGGTATGGCTCAGCCGACTGGATCTGTGTCTGGTTCTTCCTCATCAATTCGACCTCCAGCACGGGGTTTTCAGCAGTCGACAGGTCGAGGTAGAGGTAGAGGTGCAGTGCAGAGTTCGAGTGGTGCTCAAAATCGAACCTATTCTCTAGTAGGTCGACAGGATCTCGAGTCATCTCCAGATGTTGTTACAGGTATATTGTCTGTATTTTCTTATGATGTATACGCGCTGATTGATCCGGGATCCACATTATCATATGTTACACCCTTTGTGGTTAATAAGTTTGGCGTTGAACCTGAATTGATAAGTAAACCCCTTGCGGTATCTACTCCGATAGGAGATTCTGTGATTGCTAGAAGGGTATATAGAGGTTGCACTGTGATGATTTGTAGTCGTCAAACCTCGGCAAATTTATTTGAGTTAGAAATGGTTGATTTTGATGTGATAATGGGAATGGATTGGTTGGCCTCATGCTATGCAAATGTTGACTGTCGTACGAAGATGGTTAGGTTTCAGTTTCCTGGTGAACCCGTCATTGAATGGAAGGGGAACATTGCTACGCCGAAAGGTAGGTTTATCCTATCTTAAGGCAAGGAAGATGATCTCAAAAGGTTACATTTATCATCTCGTTCGCGTTAGGGATGCGGAGGCGAAGCCGCCTACTCTACAATCAATCCCCGTGGTCAATGAATTTCCAGATGTTTTCCCAGATGAACTCCCAGGCCTTCCTCCTGAGAGGGAGATTGAGTTTAGCATTGATGTGTTGCCTGACACTCAACCGATCTCTATCCCTCCATACAGAATGGCCCCGGCAGAGTTGCAAGAGTTGAAGGCGCAGTTGAAGGACTTACTGGATAAGGGCTTCAGTAGGCCTAGCACTTCACCTTGGGGTGCGCCAGTCCTGTTCGTGCGGAAGAAAGACGGGTCGTTACGGATGTGTATCGGCTATCGACAGTTGAATAAGTTTACTGTAAAGAACAAGTATCCACTTCCAAGGATTGACGACCTGCTTGACCAACTCCAGGGTGCCAAGTATTTCTCCAAGATTGACTTACGTTCAGGGTATCATCAGGAGAGGGTCAAGGAGAAGGATATTCCAAAGACGGCCTTCCGGACAAGATATGGGCACTTTGAGTTCTTGGTGATGTCGTTCGGGCTAACAAATGCCCCAGCAGCTTTTATGGATCTCATGAATACTGTATTCAGGCCCTATCTTTATGTGTTCGTGATCGTATTCATTGATGACATTTTGGTGTATTCTGTTCGGAGGCTGAACATGCGGGCCACTTGCGGATAGTATTACAGACGCTTTAGGATCGTAAGTTATATGCTAAGCTCTCCAAATGTGAATTCTGGCTGAACTCAGTAGCATTCCTTGGCCATGTGATATCTGACGAGGGTATTAGTGTCGACACTCAGAAGATCGATGTAGTAAAGAATTGGCCGAGACCTACAACACCATCAGAAGTCCGCAGCTTCCTGGGGCTAGCAGGATATTATAGGCGATTTGTTGAAGGGTTTTCCTCTATATCGGCACCATTGACTAAGTTAACACAGAAAGCTACTAAATTCCAGTGGTCTGACGCTTGTGAACGAAGTTTTTAGGAGTTGAAGAATCGATTGACATCCGCACCAGTGCTCACTCTTCCTGAAGGACCAGAAGGTTATGTGGTATATTGTGATGCCTCAGGTATAGTTTTGGGGTGCGTATTGATGCAATGTGAGAAGGTGATTCCTTATGCATCAAGACAATTGAAGAAGCATGAAAAGAATTATCCAACCCATGATTTGGAATTGGCTGCAGCAATATATGCTTTGAAGATATGGCGACACTACTTATACGGCGTCCATGTTGACATCTACACAGATCACAAGAGTTTACAATACATCTTAAAGCAGAAAGAGTTGAATTTGAGGCAGCATAGGTGGCTTGAATTACTGAAAGACTACGACGTCGAGATATTGTATCATCCCGGTAAAGCCAATGTTGTGGCAGACGCTCTCAGCCGTAAGTCAATGGGAAGCTTAGTACATATTGAGGCAGGTAGATGGGGGTTGACTAAAGAGCTTCATCAGCTAGCCAATATGAGAATCAGATTGTTAGACTCTGATGACGGAGGTGTTACTGTACATAATACATCAGAATCATCTTTGGTAGCCGAGGTAAAAGCACGGCAATATGAAGATCCTATCTTAGTACGATTGAGAGAGAGCATTCAGCAGTGTAAAATTACGGCTTTTGAGATCGGAGGAGATGGGGCACTGAGATACCAGGGCCGATTATGTGTGCCTAATGTGGCAGGGTTGCGAGAGAAGATTATGAATGAGATTCATCAATCCCGATATTCCATCCATCCCGGCTCGACAAAGATGTATCATGACATTAAGGAGCAGTATTGGTGGGATAACATGAAGAAGTCTATTGCAGAATTTGTAGCCAGTGTCCTAATTGTCAACAAGTAAAGATCGAACATCAGAAACCCGGTGGATTGCTTCAGAATATAGAGATTCCGACCTGCAAATGGGAGGTGATTAATATGGACTTCATTATTGGATTACCTCGCTCTTATCATAAGTTTGACTCCATCTGGGTGATAGTTGATCGACTTACAAAATGTGCCCATTTTCTGCCAGTTAAGGCAACTTACACGGCTGAAGATTATGCGAAGTTGTATATTAAGGAGATTGTTAGGCTTCATGGTGTACCAATATCTATTATATCAGACCGAGGAGCTCAATTTACGGCTAACTTTTGGAGGTCTTTTCAGAAGGGTTTAGGCACACAAGTGAATCTCAGCACTGCATTTCATCCACAGACTGACGGACAGGCTGAACGTACCATTCAGACACTTGGAGATATGCTGCGAGCATGTGTTCTAGATTTTAAGGGAAATTGGGATGACCATCTTCCACTCATAGAATTCGCCTACAATAATAACTACCATTCCAGTATTAAAATGGCCCCATACGAGGCACTATACGGGAGGAGATGTAGATCACCAGTTGGATGGTTCGAAGTCGGTGAAACAGAATTATATGGGCCAGATTTGATTCACCAAGCCATTGAGAAGGTGAAAGTGATACAGGAGCGATTGAGGACGGCACAAAGCAGGCAAAAGTCTTATTCTGATGTCCGGCGTCATGATCTGGAGTTTGAGGTTGGTGATTGGGTTTTCCTGAGGATCTCGCCGATGAAGGGTGTTATGCGTTTTGGGAAGAAGGGTAAGCTGAGTCCACGGTTTATTGGTCCATACAAAATTCTTCGACGAATTGGACAGGTTGCTTATGAGTTAGAATTGCCATCCGAATTGGAATTTGTCCATCCGGTATTCCATGTATCTATGTTGAGGAAATGTATTGGAGACCCTTCTCGAGTTGTCCCTATCAAAGCTGTACAAGTTACAGAGGATCTATCATATGATGAAGTGCCAGTGGCTATATTAGATCGACAAGTCTGCAAGCTAAGAACAAAAGATGTAGCTTCTGTCAAAGTATTGTGGAGGAACGAGAATATGGAAGAAATGACATGGGAAGCGGAAGAGGAGATGAGGTCTAAATACCCTTACCTATTCCAGAATGAAGATAACAAGGATGCTGGTGGAACGCAGGACGGTGGAACGCAGGATACATTGGAAGGTAAAATGGCTCTATGAGGTAAGCAATAACTTGAAAATACTCTTCCTTAATACAAAATGGTGATATGCAGATAATGTACATGTCCAATGCTTTGTGTAGCCTTCTGAGGCCATACGTTGGGCTTAACTACTTGCAAGTTTTGCTAGTAACCATTTTATAGGGGAAAATTGACCGGGAATTTCCGTTGGAATCCACGATGATTTGGACTCCCAATAAACCCTTACATTCGAGGACGAATGTTCCTAAGGGGGGGAGGGTGTTACAACCCATATTCACATACGTTAGTTCATGCCATAAGGTCGTCGACGTAAATCCATGAAGAGATTATCTTTAACATGATAAGAGGTTAATCCTATTGGTCTTAAATGATATAAAGGTGTATAAGGGTGGTTAACAAGTATTAGAAGTTAAACGAATCAAGGATGTTGTCAGCCGTATTTTTGGGTAAACCTAGGGGTGCTTAATACTCTCAAGAGGTCGTATTTTAACGTATATGAATCATAAAATATCCGTATCATAGTCTCAAAGTCAAACGAGTTATGAAACAAAAGTCGACAAGAGTTGTTGCAACTTAGGTTCATAATTTTACTTAAACTTTAGGTCAAATGTTATTAAGCTTTTCTCCCAATATACTTGGAATTATGGAGTGATCTACCCACCAAATTGAAGACCTATGAGCCTAGTTTCCAACTCATTAAACCGTTTATCAATACGACATTGGAGTAGAGAGATATAGACATTTTTGCGAGACTGCACAAGTTGCTAGGTGACAAGTAGGTGGGTCACCTACTTGGTTAAATGATAGCCCAAAAAGAGGCAATTTCGGGTCAGACAAAGAGACCATTAAAAGGCTTATCTACTGCAATATATCCCTCATTATATTTCACAAATAACCAGACCTAAACCCCTGCAAACTTCCTCCCAAAAATTATCCACAAACCCTAATTGATTTTCCCTCTCTTTCAAGTTCAAATTGGGGGTAAACCCTAGAGTTTGAAGAACCAAGATAAGGGATGAGTTATCCAACAAGTAAGGTGAGTTTACTGCTATCTTTAATACATTTATTCTGCTGTGAATTCATGGTAATTCATTCTATACATGTAAGAACTCACGGGACGGTGATCGGAAGCCGTGAGTTCGAGTTATTCACTTGTAGCGGACTGTTTTGTGGACTGTTTTGTGTTGCTGTTGGGCTGCGTGTTTTACTACTATTTTATGGAGTTTTGGAGGAGGAAGGGTATGGAGAAACACCATATAGATGTAGGGTTGTGGGCTGGTAGTTCTTCGTAATATTTCCGGGTCGTTTGACACGACTACGGTGGCCGTCGTATGTATGAAGTGATTAGGTTGTGCGTGGACTGTTTTGGGAGGCTCAATATGATTATTATTGATGTTGTTTAGGCTGTTTGGTGATTGTTTGGAATTGTGTGAAGTCATATATATATAGGGGAGGTGCTGTCCGTTTCATCGTAAAATAGGTTGTGGTCGATACATAATAGTTATGACGCTTGAATGATCACTATAGTATCGTTTCTCTTATTGTAGACTAAGGAGTCGTGAAAATTGCATAGCTTGAGATTGGGGCAGTATATACAAGGTATGTGAGGCTATCCCTTTCCTTCCTTTGTACGATTCTGATTGTACATAATTTAATGAACGAGCTTCCAAAGATACTCTACTCTTAGAAGCTAGCAGTACTTACATTGTTTCCCCTCTTATGGAACGATTGATGTTGATGTTGCTTCTCTTATTCTTATGTTATCAATGTTATTGGTACTTCCTGATTCTTATAAGGTTCATGGTGAAGAGTTAGTCCTAATAACGTGTACACAAGATACCGACCTTACGTCACTCCGAAAGGTATAGAACGTGAGTCCATGAGTCGAGCATGCATTATATATATGTATCTATTTTACTCTACCGAGCCGTGCTATAGACGGCCGAGTATGGCACCTATTGTGCAACCACTGATCAGTTGGGTTTTACCGAGCTCCACGTGGCCGGGTACGATTCTACCGAGCCTTATGATGGCCGGGTACGTTTTAACCGAGCCTATTACGGCCGGGTACGATATGATGATGATGATGCCCACAGAGGCGTATGTTTTAAAAGTTTATGTATATATACATATTTATCACGCATTTCATGTCAGTAGCCCTCAGAGGTACCCAGATGTTACAGGTTGTTTATTCTCTATCCCTGCTTACATTACTGTTCGTACTTATGGTTCCCTGCCTTACATACTCAGTACTTTATTCGTACTGACGTCTTTTTATTTGTGGACGCTGCATGTCATGCTACAGGTCCTGATAAACAGGCAGGCGCAGCTCCCCCACCATAGTAGGCTGTCCAGTTCAGCGGTGATTGGCGAGATCCCTTTTTCGGACTTGCCGTGGTCTTGGTATGCATTTTTGTTATAGACATTATGGGTATGTCGGGGCCCTGTTCCGGCTATGTTGCAACACTTATGTTCCTTTAGAGGCTCATAGACAGGTGTCGACTCATGTATAGTTTGGTAGGCCTTGTCGGCTGGTTTTTGTTGTATAGTCTCTCATGGTAGCGTGGTAGCTCGTACCTTATATATAGTTTCTTGATTGTCTAGTCATCCCATGTTATGTATGTTCATGCCAACATATTTTATTGTTGGTTGTCCACGACCCATGTCTACCATTTATATTGATCTCGTCAGCCCTAAAAGATAATAAAGAAGATTAGATAAAACGTATGTTGGTGCTCGGTAAGTATGGCCGGGTGCTAGTCATGGCCCTCCAGTTTGGGTTGTGACAATAAGTTTTATTGAGCCCCATTAAAAATTGATACACCTTGTCTTCCTCTAACTCCTGTTGTAAACCAGATTTAGCAGCACAACTACACGAACTCACACGATTCTTTCGGATGAAAGCTAACTCATCCCACAACTTCTTTGATTTGTTAAAGTATGAGGCTATATCAAGAGACCCTTGACAAGTAGAGGCTAACTCTTTTTTAATCTCAAAGACTTTGGTTCCATTTACAGTTCCATATTGTTTTTCAAGTTGGTTCCAAATGCTTTTGGCTGTTTCGGAATATTGAACACTCTCGGCAATTTCAGGAGATAGGGAGCTGGTTAACCAAGATATTACCATATTATTACATCTATTCCAAAGTCGTAATTCAGGAGCATCATCAGCAGGTTTAGAGCATGTTCCATCTATAAAAGCTATCTTATTTTTTGCTGACAATGCCACTATCATATTTCTCTTTTCCAACCCCCAACCCGATTCCACAAAATGGAACTTGCACCAGACAAGTACCCGGAACATCAGAGGAATATATGAATAAAGGACCAGAAGGATCTGGAATATATGTAGAGCTAGCAGGGGTAGAACTAGTTGCAGTCATATTTGACTCAATTGAGAACAAAAATTGCACATGATATGAGGCAATTGAGGCTTAAAATCACTGAAATCAACAGAGAAAGATTCACACCAACACTGTATGAAAAGAATAGGGTAAGAGGTACCACACTTCTTCGCAACCGGAAGAAGACGGCCTTCAAGGTTAGAACAAAGTTCAATTGACCTCCTGGAGCTCAGAAACACAAGAAAAACCCACTCGAAACCATATTAATGTCAAAGCCCGAGCTCGATTTCCGACCAAAACCAAATTCTCGTCGTAACTTCTCAGAACAAAGTGAAATCCCCAGAAAATATCAGAATAAACTATCGGAGAGCGAAGAATCATCGGAAACTACTGTAAAATAGAGAGGCGACACGGAACAGACGAAATCGAAGATGAAGAAAATTTTATTAATTAGTGCATACGCAGTTTTCTTTTCCAAATATTGAGCTTATAACGTATATCAGTACATGTATATAGTTTGATTATAGGGGTATCGTTTAATTATTGAGTTACAAATTAAAGTTACTTTATCTGTTTTGTTTGACAAAACAAATACATACAAACCATAGAATTACATGTTGACTACATGAAAGTTATTAGGAGAACTAATTTGGAATACTTTCCACGGTTGACTACAGTACTAATGAATTAATTGGTGATTAGATACTTGATTATATGAAAGGCATACCATGCTCAAGATCAGATCAGATATAGTCATATCACAACTTCTTTCTACTAGACTCAAAAGAGGTAATTAATTTTATTGCCAGCTGCAGTAATGCTTTATACATGATTATAAATAGACTACAAACAAGAAAAGGTGAATAATTAAAAGAAAATAAGAAACAACTGCCAAATAAGACAAGGACAGAAATTTGGAGTAGCTCTCCCGTACACTGTAGCTGTATTTCCTATCTTTTAGACCAGCTGCCAAATACACTGTAGCTGTATTTCCTATCTTATAGATAGCTCCCTTATCTTCAACGTCCAATTACTTAGATTATATATAGTTATACTAATATTTATGACTTGTTTAAATAATGAATTTTACAAATCTTTCATTTTTTCTTAAATTTTCATATCCAGTCAAACAACATTACGCAAAATAAGAGAGTATTCGTTTTAGGTGTATGGGTCCAAATTTGACCAACCACGACCAACGAATGGTCCCCGCCGAGCCAACGTCCCCAAAGGAACGACCTCGCTATAAAAAAGGAAAATGTACGATCCTTGTAATATTGTGTGTCCGTTAGGGGACATTGGGAATATTCGGTCGATATTCCTGGTAGTTTGCCCCTAACAACCTAGGATAGTTTCTCTTAGTATGTAAAGGAGATGAGGGACTTTGTAACAGGGGGACTTTCCGAAAAAACGTGAGATAGACGATTGATCCATTCTTCTTTTGGCCGAATCTAGTATTTATTATACTCGGCTAAGATTTACCCCTTCTGCTTTTTAATTGATTTGTTCAAAGGGATTCCTATATCTTTTATCTCAAATATTAGGGTGTGCATTATGTGAATTAAAAAAAAAAACCAAATGAACCACTTTTTTTATTTGGTTTGTTTTTGATTTTGTAGTTTGGTTAATTAGTATGTTCTGTATGTATATGTACACATATTAATTTATGTAAAATACATTTAATTTTGTTTTGATTATGGTATGTAGTACTACTATCTAATCAACAATGTCTAATTTTTTCAATCTTGTGAATTGAATTTACAAAAATATATTGAAGAGATTTGAGATATTACTTCTCATTCTTTATGATAGTTATTATTTTTTCAGCACTCATATATATATAACTGTTTGGTAATGATAGATTCATATTATTTTATATGATACAACCAAGATAATTGGAAAAAATCGACCCAAATCATAAAAGAAAAATCAAATGAAACCAAATTTATTTTGGTTTGATTGCATGTCATCTTTTCGAAACTGAAAATCACAAAATCAAAACCGGATAAGACAAAATAAAATCGAGTTTGCCGCAGTTTACGAAAAACGAGTTTTTATGGATAGAATTAGATATAATTTTAAAACCTGCTATTTCTTGTCTCAAAATTCATTTTGTCAAAGTAGTACTGGATTTGCCACTAAAATAAATATATAATGCATGCACACCCCATACATAATTTAAAAACCTGCTATTTTGTCATGTTACATAATCTTTTTTTCCTTATATGGATCAACACATCATAAAAGTTTTTGGTCTTGCCCCCTGACAGCATACATGAAATATATCTCTGAACAATGCAACATTGTTATGCAGTGGTTCAGTGACATGTTCTTCAAATTCTGATATAATTTTGAAAATAAAATAAAATAAACGACTGTACAAACTAAAATTCAGCCTTTTATTAGTATTCACATTTTCTTTAATTGGAAGAAATCAAATGCCAATGGATAAGTGGAGTAGTCTTTGGCGATAGTAAGGATCAATAACCTTTAGCGAGTAGGAAATTATATTTAAATCTTTATAAATATGATCTTGATGTTTAAAATTTATAAATTGATTCATTCATCATTTAAACGTATAGACTCGAAAACTACAATTTATACGTTAGTTAAAGGGTGATCCGCACCTCTGTTTTAAAAGGCAAAATTGGGACTCGCTCGGGGCTCGCCTCGGGGCGGAGCATTCGTAAAACGCCCCTGGGCTTATGTGTGGGGCTTAGTTCCGTGAGACTTACGCCTCGGCCACCGGGGATTACGCCCCGGACACGCCCAACGCCCAGGGTACTGGGCTCGCCTAATAGAAGTTTATGCAATTGTATGTAACTAACCTTGTAAATCTTCTTAACAAATCGTTGACTATTCAAAATTACTTCTTTCTTAATCATAAATCATTAAGTTCAGAGTATTTTATGTCACAATTAAAATAAAAATTATTACACGTTATCCGCTAAGACTGTTATGATAGTAAATTTTAAATAAATCTTTCATTTCAAAAGTATTTATTTATTAGCTTTTGTTATGTCTTTACTATATAATAGTCCATAATTTTTTTAAATCATTTTCCTAAATATTTTTTTTACGTTTACGAGATACAATACTTATTAATTTAATATCTCAGTATTAGCTAGTAGCTATTTACAAATAATTAGTTATCATGATATTGTATGGTGAATTATGTGTCAGTTTATTACCTTGTTGAAACTTAACAATAGATGATGCTAAAGAATCATATTTAAATTGTGAATTATGTTTTTATATAAATTCTCTTTCGAATAGAAAGCATATTAAATAAAAGTAGTATTTTAAGTAAATTTCAAATTATAATATTGAAATTCTTTCAAGATTTATTACCCTTAAGAGATACATATAATATTTCATATCAGATACATTACTTTTGATGTTGGAGTTCTAACGACGTTGCAACTAACTTGCATATTATGATATACTTTTCGTATTATTCATAGTCAAATTATAATTCGTAAATATTTTAAATAGATTATTTGTTATAATTTTGTGATTTTGATGTAATTTTTATAATTATTTTTTATTTTATACTATCTTAAAATTTTTGAAATTAGTAAAATTTAAAGATTCGTGGGACTTACGCCCCATGTCTCAGGGCTTACGCCTCGCCTCGTCAGAGGTAAAACGCCTCGCCTCACGCCACCGCCTTTTAAAACATTGATCCGCACAAACCCAACCCAGTTTTGATGCAATTTTGTGAACCAAATAGGGCTGGCATAACTAGCATATTTGTAATTTTATTACTCCATCCTTTTCAAATTAGATGGGGCACTTTCCTTTTTAGTTTGTTCTAAAATAAATGATACACTTATAAATTTGGAGATAATTCAACTTTAAACTCTTCATTTTACCACTTTACCCTTAACGAGAAGTTTTTACACCCACACAAATGTCATGGCCCCACAAAACTTTTACCCCTTAAGCTTTAAGACCACAAGTTTCAAAAGTTTTCATTTCCTGAACTCCGTGCCGAGTCAAACTACCTCATCTAATTTGAAACAGAGGGAGTCTACTATCTTCGTTCACTTTTACTTGGCACGTTTTCACTGGATAGGGAGATGTGGAGGTCGAGTATTAGGGTTGTAGGTGATGAGGTAGTTTGAGTTTTTCCTTTCTTTGTACCATTGCGAGACCAATCTGGTAGGGTTTTTGTCTAAGATAGTTAGTGGCAATGTTGTGTCTTACTATTTCACGTTTCAGCACACGAACTATTTACTAGCTATCGCTTTTGCTTTGCATCTTTCTTCTGAATTTTATGTTGTTCCTGTTTTTCATATGATTTCTTTGCTGATACTAATATTGTCTCCTTTTGTCTTTTTATTTTCTTGAGCCGATGGTCTTTCGGAAACAGCCTCTCTAATCCTTCGGGGTAGGGGTAAGGTCTGCGTACACATTACCTCCCCCAGACCCCAGTAGTGGGATTTTACTGGGTTGTTATTGTTGTTGTTGATATCCATATTAATTGATCTATATTTTATTGGATTTGTGAAAATGATTTGAAATGAGTAATAAATACCGTGGGTATAACAGGGAAAAAAATTTGTCTTCTCTTGATATGCGTAAAGTGACAAGTAAAAATAAAAATTTATTTTTAGTATACATTCCAAGTAAAAGAACGGAACGGAGGGAGTATATAATTAGTAGTTAGGTTATGTAAAAATATAGAGCCTATAACTAGGGACTTATGTGAACTTTCCGTAATTCTAATATAGTAGATATTAGTAGTAACTAACTTTATTTGCAAGCTTTAGGGTTCAGCTGCGTGTCCATTTTCCCACTAATGTACAACCAGCGCATTTTAGCGTCCCGGTGAAGTTTATAACTGCTAGCTAGTCCTTCACCTTTTTGTTCACCTCTTAGAGCAGAGAGAGTAGTACTGAGATTGCTTGGCCATTTGAAAAACCAAAAATGTTGGGTCGTCGACTTCTTCCGATTCAAAGTCCGCCGCTTCCGATTCAAAATCCGCCGCTTCTGAATCAAGGTGTTTCTTTCTTTTTCTTTGTATACTGCATTTCATGATAAAAAAAAGTTGTTCTACATTAATGTTTTTCTCATGTCTCTCTAAATCTTAGTTTAGACTCAGCATTTGCTCTCATGATATTTGTGGTTTGTTTCTATATATATACCTTCTCTCATGCTCTTATTTCTTCTTCAAAGCATTTTTTTGAGTCTGCTTGCTTCAAGATGTGAAAGGGTTTTTAAAATGTTTTAATGGAGAAGTTTTAGTTTTCATTCTCCCTGTGCTGCTGCATTAAGGTTTTTTTTTTTTTTTTTTTTTTTGCTGTATTTAAGTATATTTTCTTTCACTGGTTTCATTAGGTCCTGCAATACGGAGGTTATGAATTGAAAACTCACATTCCTTATGGTTGGGTGACTTTTCTAGGTCATGCTTAAGCTGTTCGATTTACTGAGCGCCTTCTCCCATATTAGTCTATAGATATATCTTTGTGTTGATAGGTCATTTTGTAACATATCTGAACTGCTGATGTATCTTTGAATGTCTTGATATTTTGTTAAAATGGGTATGGTCATTTCCAGATTTATATGCATGCATTTGGGTGTAAAAGTATAAAATAAATCATATTCTGTAAATAAAAAAACCAAGAGTTTCAATTAGAGAGGAGGAAATCTACAGCAGGTAGGCAAAAAAAGAAAAAGTATTACAGTGCTACCTATGTTTTGATTGAGAGTAAGAGATGAGTTCTGGTGAAAGTTGGTTCATTAATGAATGAAAGTTAATTAAGTGAGAGAAACACTAAAAAGAGAGAGAAAAATGTCTGTAGCAGGAGTAAATGGAAGTATCAAAAACTTTCTATTTGAACTACACTTCAAAACTATAATGCGTCAAAGGAGAGAAATTAATGGAGTCTGAACTCTGAATGAATGTCGTTTTCAGTATGTTTATGGATGTTTACTGTACGTATGAATGGAACATGTTTTCCAATATTTGAATTTGTTGTATCAACAGTGTGGCTTTTTGAAAATTAAAATAGCACTTCCTAGTAGGATAAAGCTATGAGTAAAAAATTACATTTCATGGTTTGGGCATAAATATTTCATACTTATATATTTCGAATTACATTAGATAAATGTTCTTGGCTACCATGCAATAATATTTCAAAACTATATTGTATCAGGAAAAGTAATTGAGTCTGGATGCCTTTCTTTGTTACATATGCCCTGAGTTTGTGAGTGAAAGTTGTATTTGCCTTTGATAATTACTCATCTCCTTACATGAGCTGAGCTTGTTAACTGTCATCCATAGACGTGGCAATGACTATATATTGGGCCCCCGCCTAACTAGCAGATCTATGTAATTTGACATTAAGTAATTATTGAAATTAGGTACAAGTAAATGAAAATCCAACTATTAAGGAAGACACGTGTTAAGTGCTACTTATGTGCTTCAGTGGACACTTGTCCAAGGCTTGAGCTCATGTAATCCCAAACTATATATCATCTCTAAAATTGTGTCCACGATCATCTCGAAATCTGACTATTTTCCATTGTTGTTTGCTAAGTTGAGCTGAATATCTTATACTCGTTGCACTTGTACCACATCAGCACACTTGAGGCCATTAATCATGCATTTCTCTTTTGAATATGGGATACATGTCTCCTTTCTTATTTATGATTTGGCAGGATTAATTTATGAGTTGGTAACCTCTCTTTTCTGGTAGTAGATGGTTTCTGGTTTTGCTTATGAATTTTGTCTCATCTTCCTATGTTTTTATTCAATTCTCATTGATGCTATTTAATTATGTGTAGTTGATGGTCCACCTCCACCACCACCTTCTCCTCCACGTCCTCCTCTTAGGGCCCTGGCAGCAAATGTTACAGCTTTGATTCCTTTGGAAGAAGAAAGTACTAGACTTCAGTTGGATATAATGAAGCTAGAGAAACGAGCTGAAGACATTTTTAATGCATTCACTAATCATATCAGCTTTGTTCTATTGTTCACTGGAGGGGGGCTAATTTTTAACACGAGGCTTCCTTGTACAGCTATTGCTACATTCACCACACTGACACTTATTTCTTTCATTGTGGGGTTCCTTATGGCCTATAGGGTATTATGGATCAAAACTAAACGAATGCAACCTGCTATGGATACTTTGGATGGAAGAAAAAATGAGCTTGCCGATAGAGCAAACACCATTTGGACATCAGAGGATGCTCGGCAAACCGCATATGATCTGGGTCCTCTTAATGAGAGCACTAACCTCTTACACCCTCAAGAGTTGGCGGATACGGTAAAAATGCGGGCGAAAGTGATAATGGATTCTGCCGGTATAGCTGAGTTGAAAAAGTATAATTGCCAGTTGATATGGGCTATCTTAACATGTTTGGTAGTTCACGGGTCTGTCATCTGTGTCACTGCCTACTACTCATATGGCTGTAAGTGATGTTTGTGAGAAATTAAAGTTCCTTTTGAACTTGAATTCCATATGCTAACACTTTTTCCTATTTGTTCACAGATGCTAAGGAAGGGTGTAAATATCCTAAGGTTATATAGAATGTGGATGGAAGGAGGCTGACGTTTGAACAAGTGGCTTAGGCGACTGGTGTAGCTACTTTTAAACTCTACTACTTATTACTTTCAAGACAGTGCACTTTATTCGAATGTTTATTAAGCTATCCGTTTGGCATATTTTATATGTCAATATACCTTGGATAGAATTTGTTTTGCTTAATCTGACGATCGACATACTTTTGATATCATTTTAATATGAGAATGCATTTTAAGTCTTCACTCTTTTGTATAATCCTTGTCTGTCTCCCACTCCCTTCAACCCCCTCTGTCTCTTGCTCTGACTGACAACTTTCACATTCTAATATTGCAACGTTCAATACCTTGATATTGTTATCTTTTTAGTTGTTTTATTTTCTTTTATCAGGTTATGTAAATATAACTTTTTGTCGTAAGGTAGCTAAAAATGGAGTGAGGTAAAGGGATGTGGACAATTTCTAATCATCTAGAGATAATTTCTAGACCTTCCGTAACAATTGCTCCATCACACTAGCTCTCTAAATAATTTTACTAATTTGTTCTTACTAATATACTCTGTTTTTTAGTTGAATCTATAAATATCTTTCTAAAAATTCCATTAGTAAACAAAACCCAAATTAGTTGGCTTAAAAATAATCAAAAGTAACAGAATGATATATATTATAGATAGATATATAAAACTTCTTCTAATCGGGACACAACAAAACTTGTAAAGACGCCGGTGCGTTGCTTTTCTTTTGTTATTTTCATTTAAAAAGTACTTATTTATATTCTTGTTCCCTTTCCTTTTTATGGGTTTTCTGAAATTATGTCAATTTGTTCTCTTCAGCTTTTTTCAGTTTGCATGCCTAAACTTAATTTGCTTTCTTTATGGTCTTTTATATTAATTTTATAAAGAGAGCATTTTCTTGTTTTATTATTTTTAGCCAAATAAAAAGATTTAGCATAAATAATATAGTTTTATCCAAGTTTAATTACAAATTGTGTTCGATTTAGGACTTTATAAGCAACTAAAATTTTAATTATTAAATTTTTTCTTATTTGAATTAAGTAAGAAATAATAATATTAAGGAATTTGAAATAGATATTATTTTGGAGAAGTAAGATGTAATATCTCTCATTAAATAAAAGGGTAGTTAAGTAAACTTTTTTAAAAAAAACTAATAAAACAAAAACAAGGAATTGGGCTTTAACCCATTAACAACGTGTTAGGTCATCAGGAGAAAAAAAATAAAAGTTAAAAGAGATTTTNTATGAAAATAAGAGCTTCCGTTCGTAAAATTTGTGAAAAATGTCGACTAATTCGTAGGCGGGGACGAATTATAGTAATTTGTTCCAACCCGAGACATAAACAAAGACAGGGATAATCAGACTTGCCAGAAGAGCCGATGTACAAATAAAGAATCTGTTTTGACATGAAATGGATATATCCATATATCTCTGACTCATATTTACGAGATGATAAAATATGGCAAAAGCTATACCGAAAATTAGTTCGCGTAGGAATGGACGTATTGGTTCACGTAAGGGTGCACGTAGAATACCAAAGGGAGTTATTCATGTTCAAGCAAGTTTCAATAATACCATTGTCACTGTTACAGATGTACGGGGTCGAGTAGTTTCTTGGTCCTCCGCCGGTACTTCTGGATTCAAAGGTACGAGAAGAGGAACACCGTTTGCTGCTCAAACCGCAGCAGCAAACGCTATCCGTACAGTAGTGGATCAAGGTATGCAACGAGCAGAAGTCATGATAAAAGGTCCCGGTCTCGGAAGAGATGCAGCATTACGAGCTATTCGTCGAAGTGGTATACTATTAACTTTCGTACGGGATGTAACTCCTATGCCACATAATGGCTGTAGACCTCCGAAAAAAAGACGTGTGTAGAACTGAACATTGAAGAAATCTCAAGAGAAAGCATGCATATTTTCTGACTTGTTCCCGGTTTGAAACGGTTGTGGTTAAGTGTTATTACTCACTGAGCTAGCGACTCACTCCCCGCTATTTTTTTTTTACAGAGACACCAGTTTACGCGAGCGAGGATTTCGTTAATTAGAGTATACGAGTTGATAGTTCCTGGTGAGCCCCGCACTTGTTCGCGTGGGCGAAGAGTTTATTTATTTATTATCGTCTTTCCTTATGAACTCTTAGAGTTGCTCCATAATTATTTCATTTGTGTCNCAGATTTCATTCGAGATAGGCTAAGTTAAAGAATTAGTCTAAATTGGATCAAATATTATAGTTTTTCAAAAGTTTGGGTGAGCAGATAAGATGCTAAGTTAATTTTTCTGTTTGTACTCCTTTAACTCTTTTAAGAAGATATGGGGATGTAAACTCAATACTATTATTTCCTCCGTGTTCCAATATACTTAGAAAAGAAGTTTGAAGTAAAGTTTGAGAATAGAAAAGCGCATTCGTAAAAAGATGTTTATTTAGATGAATGAATTGTTGAATTGATGGGTGGTAACACTAGACTTATATCGATTTATAGATTTACACACAAGTTGAGCATTTGGATCGACAAGAAGTCGAGCTTTGGCTAGTTGTCTTCTAGAGGTGAGTAGTAATCTTACCACAATTTGTGTCTTCATAACCTGCATGGTTTATATACGATTTTGAAAATAAATGTGTTACCGACGCTTTGAAATTGCATGTGGGACAAGTCCTTTACTTGATATGGTACCGAACAGTTTATTTGAGATGTTTACCAGTTAATCTAAATGTTTTTACCGTTACTAGATATGTTTTACCATTACTTGAGATGTTATAGTTATTTGAATTATTTTCATTGTTACTAGACATGTTTTACTGTTACTTGAGACATGATTACCATTACCGAAATAAAATTACAAGATTTGATAAGAAACGATATGCCCTTTATTATTTTGAAAATGGTTTTGTACAAGTATTTACTGTTTACAAGAAAGAGTATAAATGGGAGGAGACTTTGAAGGATCCCGTAGCTAACGGCGGGTTCGTTAGACCTGGTGCACCTTGTATTTACAGATTACCGATTACAGTTATAACCCTCGCTAGTGGGAAGGTAGAACTAGCATACAGTTATAGTTTTTCCTCGAGTAGGGACCTACAGTTATATTTGACTCCTTTTACGAAGGGGTCCACAGAGTGACACAGATTATATGATCCTTTCTTGGAAACCTCCCAAACATAAAGATATGACATAGTGTTTACCGAGTTTGTTACCGATTTGTTAAATTGATTTCTGCTACAGGAAACATATGAATAGAATGATTATATTTACCATTTTGAGAGGGCATTTTATTTTTATGATAGTTTCTAATTATTATTATACATGCATATTTTCTGACTTGTTCCCGGTTTGAAACGGTTGTGGTTAAGTGTTATTACTCACTGAGCTAGCGACTCACTCCCCGCTATTTTTTTTACAGAGACACCAGTTTACGCGAGCGAGGATTTCGTTAATTAGAGTATACGAGTTGATAGTTCCTGGTGAGCCCCGCACTTGTTCGCGTGGGCGAAGAGTTTATTTATTTATTATCGTCTTTCCTTATGAACTCTTAGAGTTGCTCCATAATTATTTCATTTGTGTCATGAGTATTCATTCGTTATATTAGACTAGTTACTAGTATTACACTTCTTTCCGTATTTTTCGATGGGTTTAGTGTTATTATGTTGATAAGGTTGGTAATGTTGATGAAAACTCGTTTTTGGTTAGTTGATGAAGACTATAACTGATTTAGGTGAATAATGGTTGGTTGTTATTTGTTATGAGACAGAAAAACTTTTGGATAGTCCTAAAATAGGAGAAACTCTATCCGATTTTCTGTAAATTACCATGAGGCTTACTTGGGGGCACTTGCTCCTAAGCGCTGGTCATGATCCTAAATTGGGTCGTGACAAAGTTGGTATCAGAGCACTAGGTTATTCTTGTGACTAATGGAGCACACGTCGGTAGTAGAATCTCAATTATGGTTATGTAGCCGGCCATTCCCATAATCGTGATTCTGCGAGGGCGTGATAGGATGTGTCTTGTATTTCTTTCTTATTCCTCCGTACGTGTGTGGCGATTAGGACCAAATAACTGAATCTATCATTACTTATCCTATTTTTGTATAGCTCGGACCAATTACTCTATAATAGAATTTGGCTAGAGGTTCAAACTTTAAAGACGTCAAATTTTGCCAATGGACATGCAGCTATCTCCAAGCATAGAAATGCTACATATGTAGTATACAAGACTAGTGAAAGGTTTCTTATGCCATATGAGGTGCTTTCCGGTAAGATGCATAATAGAGTGCATTTTAGAAATTTATACTAGTCCACCACTACAGCGATAGAGGAGTGCTATCACAAAAAGGTACTTAACTCCATGAAAAAAAAATTGAGATCTTTATGGATATGCTAGATAGACATAAGAAGAATGAGCAACATAATAGTGCTCTAGAGTCATCATGTATGTAGAAGATTGTAGGGAACATAAAAGTATCCTTAATAAAGTTTCCGAAGTTGTAACTACCAAGTGTATTGTTTATGATAGTTCATATGATCCTTAAGGGTTTTTGATAAAATATTTATCACATTACGAGCTATAGGATATTACATGGAGCGGTCTATGGAACAAGCAACTTATAGACCAGAGAATATGTCGAATACATAAATTGATACCGTATTCTTAGGGATTCCAACAAGAGCAACACAAATAATTTGTGAATAATTTCACTAAATTATTTATGAATCGCTTCCTTCTTGACAAGTTTCTAATATGAACTTGCCTGCAAGATGGTTAAGAAATTAATTTAGACGATGGGTGTAATGATATATAGCACCTGAATTTCTCAACTGTATAGATAAGCAATATATTAAGTTTAGTGGCTTGCAGAAATATTGGTTAACCATTTTAATAAGGTAGTAACTACATATACGAAAACTTTGATCTATTCTGTGGTAGTTACACTTAGCAGAAAGATTAAAAAATATGGATATGGTAGGCGTGCTCGTAAGAGGACCGAGATTAGGAAATATTTCAGTACGGATTTTAAT
>NW_017670238.1:2690355-2691772 GCF_001879085.1 Nicotiana attenuata
GATGTTAATTATTCTACATCTTCTTCTCATTCTCTGCTTAAGGATCAAACTAATTTGCCTACAAGAAACAACTACTCTATCCTAGATGACCAGCAAATGATATTGGAAAAAACCACTAATGACAACAATAATCAAAATTCCTTTAAAAATAAAAATCATGCTAGTGAACAAATGTCACAATTTACTACTAATATTGACATGGTGTCAACAAACGTGTCAAACAACTCTAGTCCTACAAAACAAATGGCTAAGGTGGCCATGCAAGATAACTTAGGGAAGGACAATATTGCCCCTACTAAAAATCAAAACACTACTACTAACACTACCCTCCTTAGTAGTGAGTTTAGTAACCAACCACTAGTTAACCACAACCCCAAGCAAAATCTTACACCAAGATCCGCTTATCAACAACTACCAAAGCATGTTAGCCAAATGGCTATTAACGACAAAACTCTTGCAAAATGGACATCAACCCTCTACACGCAATGGAATCGGAAGGCCAACCTATAAATACCTCCATTGGGACACAAAAAACCTACAAAAGTTTTTCCCAATCATTAGCCCTTCAACCAATCCTTAACAATTACCCAAGAGTCACCATCCCACGGCTGACTTAAGTTCAATTAATAGCACAGAATCTATCCAAAATGCCATCCATTGCCTCAACCAGTCGGAGAAGGCAAAGACTTCTCCAAATCCTTCGCCAAACCAGATTAACAATGGAAAATCTACCACTCCCTCTCCCTCAACCAGTAAATCCCCAGATAATCTATGTCCAGCCACCTCAAGCACAAAACTACCAACCAGTGTCATGGATGGAGATGGGTCTCATGGGCCATGCATGCTCTTTCAACATCCAGGTAAATGGCCAGGACACTATGATCATCCTCCACGACACTCAGTACCTAGCACAATTGGTGACGGAGGGGATGAGGTTGGCTATGAACAACTACTTGAATCAAGCCTGGCTAAACAACATACTTCAACCTTTAGCCCCGTCAGTAAACCCTCAGTTGGTCCATGCAATGAGAAACCAATGGAATCTCCTCCCCCCCCCCCCCCATCTCAATCCAATGCATCCCCAGGATTCCCTAATAGATATGCCCTTCTTCATGCCGGAGAACATCTCCCAACTGAACCCCATCTTTCTGCCATGGGAACAACCACGACCAGCCCAGGAACCTCCAACACCACCACTGCCTCCCTCACCACCACACAATCCAGTAAATGCTCAAGACCCAGTGGAAGAAGCAATGGGAGAGGAGGAAGAGCTACTGAACCTTCTCTTAGAACGAGTCCTAGAAATCTCAAGGCTAGACGGGGTAAAAGTGTTTACTCTTTTCGGAGGGGCAAGAGAGAGGCATGTCTCACCTTTATTTGTATACCCATTTCACTCCAATTGCTCGATGACCCTTGG
>NW_017670239.1:0-51486 GCF_001879085.1 Nicotiana attenuata
TTACACAGTCAATTTAGTCTTCCTGAGTCTGAACTCATACGCCTCGTGTATTGCACTTTACTTTCCAACTAGGAGACACGAAAATTCTTCACGCGCCCATAATTCGGGCTACACATCAAGTCACAATAGGAATCGAACACTTAACAGTTCATTTATTATCCAGGCAGACTTCTTCATCACTACCAAGTCCTATAAATACACCTTCGCAACACTAACAATACTCATCACACATGGATATCCAATCGCCATTCGCCTATAGGACATACCGAACATATAAGTCAGGAACACTTGCTCGCACAATCAGCACCTCGCGTGCAAGCCATAGGCAAGATCCGGCTCAAGTCTCCAGACTGGCCAACACTCACGCACAAGATTACATCACTCGCACTCGATTGGGGGAATCAACAAGCCATCAAGCACATACAATACTGACACCGCGACTCCTACTGATGTGCGGCATACAAGGGAGATGGAACACGAATTTTAAGTACATAGTAGTAATCCAAGCTGAATCAAGTACGCACGATAAGAATTCCAAGAATGTGAAAGTTTTCCTAAAGGTTCTGCAGCCTCTCGAGGATAATACAGACGTCTCCTCGTACCGATCCGCGCGAGACTCTACTAAACCTGCTCATGACTCGTGAGACCTAGTAACCTAGGCTCTGATACCAACTTGCACGACCCAATTTCCAGACTCGTCGTGATGGCGCCTCTCGTGGAAGACAAGGCCAGCCAACTAACCCAATCTCGCTCTCTTTAACAATTATTAAACATAAATGGATAGATAAATATCGACTAAATGAACATTAATAACAGATAATCTACAACCCTACACAGCACGACCGGGGTGTCACAAGTCACGAGCATCTAAAGAAAATTTGGACACAACTACAGGGCCGATAATATACAAAATAAAATTTAGAAGTCAAAAGACGAAGTCCGGTGCCGCGAACGCCGGCGGTCACCTTGCTCAGCTATGATAACAATCCTCAATCAGCTCAAACCCGCTACCGCGGTAACAAATACCTGCAACTACACGCGAGGTGCAGGGAGTAAAGTGAGTACTCCAACTCAGTGAGTAATTAAAAGTAGTAATAACTGAGCGGCAAGAAATCACGTAAGCACTCATTATGCTATATAGAACAGTACAACCCGTTGAGAAAACAGTAAAAACCGTGAAAAATCCCGTAGAAAATATCTGGGCTCAGTTAAAACCTCTTTTCAAAATATCTTTTTCAACAGTTAAGCAATGAATGCGAAACGGATAGTGCAGGTCAGCACGTAAGTCAGCCCCTCGGGCACAACACTCTCATTAACAAATAAACCAGGGTTATCATGGTAAACAGTGCAAGAAGTAGTATAGATGCTAATGAAATGAGAGTGCTGAATGTCATGACACGTAATACAAACAGGAATCAATGCATGGGTGCAATGCAATGCATATGACCGGTACACTCAGGTACCCACTGCGGCGTGCAGTCCGAGCCAACCATGTTTAACGTCGACGGCGCTCACTGGGGTGTGTACAGACTCTGGAGGGGCTCCTACAGCACAAGCGCCAATAATCAAGCCATCTCGTGGCATCAACCAGGCCCTCGGCCTCAATATCAATACAGTACCACTGCGGCGTGCAGCTCGAGCCAATCATATGTCCAGAAATCACTATAACACTGCTACGGCGTGCAGCCCGATCCATGCTCAGTCCAGAAATGCACATAAGCCACTTGGGCAATATTAAAATAACAGTTCTCAGCTCAAAACGTCAATAAAATGTTGTTTAAGTTTTCAAATCTTAGAAAAATGGCTGAGTTTGCAAATCAGTATTTAAACCCTGGACCGAGATCAAATAATATGCAAAATAATGCGAAAACAATGATATCAATCCCTGAGGATTCACATAGTTGGCACGAAGCCCAACATGACAATCAGCCCTAATTATGATGATAACAAGTAGTTTCAGTCAAATTCGCGGTAAAAATCAACAAACCGGGACGGACCAAGTCACAATCCCCAACGGTGCTCTACCCCACGCTCACATCCGGCGTTGCAAGTCACCTCACCTCAATACAGCACTATGATGTGCAAATCCGGGGTTTCAAACCCTCAGGATATCATTTACAAGTATTACTCACCTCGAACCGGCGAAATCTCTAGCTCGCGACGCCTTTTCCCCTCAAATCGGCCTCCACGCGCGTCGAATCTATCCAACATCAGAGCAAATACATCACAATATGCTAAGGGAACAATACCCAATCGAAAACAATCGAAAAATAGCAAAAAAATCTTGAAACTAGCAAAACCAGAGCCCCGGGACCACTTCTCGAAAACAATTATAAAATTCACATCAAGGGATTCCTCATCTCGCCACGAGTTCATACATATCAAGAACTCCCAAATCCGTCCTCAAATGGCCCTTCAAATTCCAATTTAAAAATCCCAAAACTCAAGCCCTAGTTCTTCTACTTTTGGCTTAATTCTATGAATTTCTAGGTTGATTTCACATAATAATTACGTTTTTAACTCAAAAATCTTACCTCCAATAAACTCCAGTCGAAACCCTCTTCAATTGCTCCCAAAAAGCTCCCAAGATGTTCAACAATGGTGGAAAATATCCCAAGCTCGCGGGTGAAATATTAAATAAAACCCCTTCTAAACAGTCCAGTTTTCGCTTCTGCGGTCCCGCTTCCGCTTATGCGGGACCGCTTCTGCGGCCAAAATCCCGCTTTTGCAGATATTCTCTTAAATTGCCAAAACCGCTTCTGCGGCTAACTTTACGCTTCTACGGACCCGCTGATGCGAAGAAGGGTCCGCGTCTGCGGATCTACATTACCAACCCCTGGACCGCTCCTGCGATGAATTACTCCGCTTAAGCGCCTCCGCTTCTGCGGTTCAAAACCCGCAGAAGCGAGAATACCAGATGCAGCAACCTACAGCAGTAAGCAAACTCCCAAAACTCCCCGATTAACCATCCGAACTCACCCCGAGGCCCCCGGGACCTCAACCAAAAGAACCAACCCATCCTAAAACGTTATCCAAACTTGCTTCAATCGTCAAAACACATCAAACAACGCTAAAACCTTTAAATCACATCGGATTCAAGCCTAATTTCCTTTAAAACTTCCGAAACACGCAATCGTTCAAAAACCCAACCAAATCACCTCCGAATCATCTGAATTTTTGCACACACATTCAAAATCACCTAACGAAGTTGCTGCAACTCTCGCAATTCCATTCCAACCCTCGGATCAAAATCTCACCTATCAACCGGAATTCGCCCAAAATACTCATTTCGCCAATTCAAGCCTAATTCTACACCGGACCTCCAAAATCAATTCCGATCACTCTTCTAAGTCATAAATCATCCCCCGAAGCTAACCGAATCACCGAAAATTACACCCGAGCCCTCTAACTCAATAGTCAACATCCGGTTGACTTTTCCAAAACAGGCCTTCCTTAAAGAGACTAAGTGTCTCATTTTCTACCAAAACCAATCCAAATCAACTCTAACACACCAGATACTGATAATGAAACATGAAGAAGCATAAAACGGGGAAAACGGAGCAGTAACACATGCGACGACGGGTCGGGTCGTCACAAACGCTTATAATGAGTGGTTGCGCTCTTCCTATATTATTACCCCTTAAATTCAGAAAGGCATATTTGCGGTAAAACCAGTGGATCAACGGTGTAGTCGACGGTTTCGTGCCTTTCCCCTTGAGTTTTCCGCTCAAGGATACCAGTCTAAAACCCCATAGACTCCTTACTCCGCTTAAATTGGGCATGCATTATGGTCAAACCTAGCCGGGTCAGTTATGTTGTCCATATAATGATCCTTTAAGATAGCCCTGTCTAAAGTCCACTACGATTCCCTAAACCCAAACGGACACCATCACGTTCTGTGCATTTATTTGGAGAACTAAATGCCAAATGCTAATTGCTGATGTTAAATAGTCGAGTCTGGTGGGGGTAGGGTCTAACCTTTCTGTTTTGCAGATAATACGGCACGAAATCCCCAGATTCGGCATGGTTACAAACATCCACCCAAGACTGCTAAGCTGGTGGAAAGATCTTCACTCTAGTGATCAGACTCTCGTTCGAAAATATTTAGGAAATCTATCTTCCTTCCTGGAAATTCAATCCAACAACAAGATCATAGAAGCTGCCACACTGTTTTGGGATTGTGAAAGGGCTGTGTTCCGCTTTGGGGACATTGAAATGACACCCTTGCTAGAGGAAATAGGAGGATTGACCGGTTTGGTATTGGAAACTCCGGGTTTGCTGATGCCTGAGAACCGCAAAGGTAGGGGCTTCCTCAAAATGATGGGTTTGAATAAGAATCCAGAATTAACATGCTTGAAGGATTCATACATTCCTTTTGATTACTTGTATGAAAGGTACAGTCACAGAAAATCATACCGTACCTACTCTGGAGAATTTGCCCTCACATCTCTAGGATACATCCACCGCAGAGTTTTCGTTTTCATGTTCTGTTTCCTGGGACTGGTCGTGTTTCCAATGAAGAAAGCAAGGATCCATATCAGGCTAGCTATGGTAACCAAAACCCTAATGGAAGGGATGGATCGGCAGGCATTCAACATCGTACCCATGATTATTGCAGACATGTACCGAGCTTTGGAGAAGTGTCAGCAAGAAGCAAAACACTTTGAAGGTTGCAATCTATTACTCCAACTCTGGCTCATGGAATATCTCCAGAGAAGCGAATATCGACAAGAGATCCAGCGTAAGGACTGGGATGATCATATCGCTTTCCATCACCCAAAGCGAATGAATTATATCCCCGATATGTTTGCTCAGCCGGAGGATGCTAAAGGATGGGTCGAGCTGTTTGATAATTTGACCGAGGAGCAAATTCAGTAGATGTTCGAATGGTTTCCAATGGAGGAATCCATTGCCCGATCAAGAGACACACCTTTTCTGATATTGATCGGTCTCAGGGGGACATACCCTTATGTCCCACTTCGGGTTATGAGGCAAGCTGGTAGGAAGCAGGTTATACCCAGGGTCGACAAAATGAGTCATTTCCGAGCTGACTTCAAAGAAGATGATCGTCCTTAGAAGTGCATAGTACAACTGTTGTGGCACTGCAAGATCATAGTGGGAAGAGATACCATCGAGCCAGACAGGTATCATGCTGGTTGTGCTTCTTTCTACTCGGGTTGGTTGGAAGACAGCCTGATGGTCTGGCCCAGCCGGGGTTTGCTCAAGGTCACGGGGTTATAGATGAAAGGGCCGAGGCACAGGTCAAATACAACCAATTACGCAAGAGAATCCGGGAGTGAGAAAGTGAGCACCGCGAGATACAGGAATCTAATCAGAAGTTAATCGAGGAATGGAAGGACGTGGCTGCCAGTGCCAACAAGCGACTGGGATACTTGGAGCGGGTCATAATGGCGTTAGAAAGAAAGTTTCTCAAGAGGGTTGAAGACTTCCAAAATGCTGAAGGAACCGAAGGCGGATATCTGGCCAGGGCCTACCTATTGCTGGGACTTCGCGAGTTGGGGAAGCTGTTCGATGGAGCAAAGGATGCCGAATCTGGGGAAGGTCCTTCTGGGACCAAAAAGATAGGAGTTTATCTTTTTCTCTTTATAAAGTGTAATATGGCTAATGGCCATTAGTGATTTTATTTCCTGCTTATTTAGTGTCATTTTAGGATTCGTCTTTTTTTTATCAATAAAATGAGGCATTTAGCATTCTAAGTTCTCCAAATAAACTTGTCGCTAGGCCTACCTCGGGCACAAAAAGGTCCCCAAATTAGGACACGATTTACATTCTCGCACTATGTGTTTAAATACTACAATACTTTTTATAATCCTCACTAACTTGGTTACCTTTTTATTTTTTACTTTTGTTTTTATTCCCCTCCCCAAAGGTTAGTTCGTGCACTCTGGCAACATCATCCTATTCTACGAGATCCAGGGGCCCTCCACCCACTCCTCCTCTTAGTCCGACCAAAAACAAGAACAAAGGCAAAATGGAAGATTTGAACAATGTCAGAAAGGAGAATTCAACTGAACGGGTAGAGATCAGTAATGGTCATGGTACTCAAGATCCAAAGGAAAATGTATCCCAGCTTGAACAGAAATAGCTAAAGTTCCAGGAAGAACTCGACCAGGTTCGGAATCTGGCAAGTTTGTCATTCTCACTCAGCACCCCAGATATCACCTTTCCTAATACTCAAAACCTTGCACCACCTCAAAACATCCCCAAGAAACAAAATCATTCCGCTCTTCATAATGTTCCACCAAAGACCCAATGCAACACTTGCCATACCACAAATAACACCCCGTTGCTCTTCCCAAAACTCCAAAACCCCACAAATGACCACTTCCACACCCACCATAATACCCCCATCTACGTGGAGACCATGCCACTCTCCACCCAACCCATCTTAGGCACACCCGAGTCTGATGCTAAAGATTTTCTCATCAGGAACCTGGCCGAAGAGCTTAAGAAATTGACTAGCCGGATCCAGGGCGTTGAAGGAAACAAGGTAATTGAAAGGTTGAATTATGAAGATCTCTGCATACAGCCCGACGGGTACAAACCTCTGAAGTTCGAGATGTTTGACGGTACAGGTGATCCAAGGTTCCATTTGAGGACGTATTGTGACAAGCTGGTTGGGTAGGGAAAGATGAGAGAATCCGCATGAAGCTGTTCATGGGGAGCCTAAAGGGAGATGCACTGTCTTGGTACATCAGCCAAGATCAAAAGAAATGGTCGAACTGGCTGGGCATGGCGTCCGATTTCATGGACAGGTTCAGGTTTAAAACAGAGAATGCGCTGGATGTGTTCTATATTCAAAATCTAAAGAAGAAGCCTACAGAAACATTACGCGGGTATGCTACTCGCTGGAGATCCGAAGCTGCTAAGGTCATACCTTCCTTAAAGGAGGAATAGATGAACAAATTCTTTGTCCAGGCCCAAGACCCGCGATACTATGAACGACTAATGATGATCTAAAGCCACAAATTTTCTGATATTATCAAACTGGGGGAATGAATTGAAGAAGGCATTAAGAGCAGTATGGCCACAAACTTTGAGGCCTTGCAAGCTACAAATAAGGCCTTGTAGTCCGGTGGTATGTCCAAGAAGAGGGACGTAGGAGCCGTGATGGTTGCACAAAGAACCAAATCTCCTTTCAAATACCAAACCTACCTAACACCTCCACTCACATATCAGCCCACTCCGAAATACCAATCACCCTCACCACCCGCCTATCAATCACCTCCACCTCCCATATATCAGCCTACTTCGCCCAGATATTCCCAACCCGCACATGTCTACCAAACTTATAATGCTCAACCATCCCACTATCAATCACCTCCTGCCCGTCAAAACTTCCCTAGACCCCGACCAAATTTTGACCGCAGGCCTCCCAAACAATATACAACAATTGCTGAACCCATTGACCAACAATATGAAAGACTCAAAGCCGCCGGTTATGTCATCCCCATCCCTGCAACAACTCCTGAGAACCCTTCTCAATGGGTTAACCCAAACAAATCCTGTGCATACCACTCCGGCATGAAAGGGCATACTATCGATGAATGTCGTTCTTTGAAAGACAAGATCCAGTCTCTGATCGACAATAAGGTTATTATGGCAAAGGAACCCACCCCAAATGTCCGTAACAACCCTCTGCCGGACCATAAGGGCGGGAGTATTCACATGATTGAAGTAGAGGATGATTGGGATCCCGAGGGATCCATCGGGTTGATCACGGAGGGCGATGATCCAAAGAAGCCAGTAGTTACCCTCAACCCCATCATGGTCCATATCCAACCATCTGAGGTCACCGAGGTAGATGTGTCTATCCCTCTTGAGTTCGAAGCAGCGCCATCAGCAAAAGCACCAGCACCATTTGAAGTCGCAATTTTGCCACCCAAAGAACATATCCCATTCGAAGTAAAGGTGGCCGCACCAATTCCAGTGGAGATGTCCATCACGCCATTATTTCACACAATAGCTATACCCTGGGAATACATAGCCGAGGCTAGGAGTAAATGCAAGGTTAGGTTCGAAGAGACTGTTGCAGCACAAGGAATGACAAGAACGGGGAAAGTTTATACCCCTGAGTACCTGGCTGAGTCCATCAAGCAGGCCTCCAACTGGCCACCCATCATTGAGACAGGTCCGGGCGACCTTTGGAGAAAAATACAGGCCAAAGAGTACTCAGTCATCGACCTGAATAAAATACCAGCGCAGATATCCATCCTCTCACTACTGCAGAATTCCAAGGCATACAACAATGCTCTGCTAAAGGTGCTAAGTGAAGCCTACGTGCCAAGCAATATCACTGGCGGGGAAATGGCCAATATGGTAGGACAAGTATTAGAGAGCCATAAAATCACCTTCTATGAGGATGAGCTGCCACCTGAAGGACTGGGTCACAACAGAGCCCTGCATATCACCGTGCAATGTGAGGATTATTTCATCACCAGGATCCTATTCGACGGGGGTTCCAGCCTTAACATCTGTCCTCTGGTAACACTCAAGAAGTTGGGCAAAGGGCTGCACGAGATAAAAGAAGGAGCAATCAACGTAAAAGCTTTTGATGGGTCTCAGAGGGCCACCATCGGTGAGATTAGCTTGTGTCTGCAAATGGGACCAACTTGGTTCGAGGTTGACTTTCATGTGATAGATGTGCTAGCATCCTACAACCTACTGTTAGGGTGCCCCTGGATTCATTCTGCGGGAGCCGTCGCTTCGACACTGCACCAGGCCGTGAAATTTGAGTGGAATCACCAGGAAGTGATCATTCACGGTAACGGCAGCAATCCCATATGCAGTTGTCAGACCATTCCAGCAATCAGAGGGAGAAAAAAACTAGGTGGAGAGACCTACCACCACATAGAATGGGTCAATGCTGTCGATAAAGACAAATGGTGGGACAACAAGATCGAGAGTATATTGAATTGGAGTTGGTACGAGCCTGCCAAAGGACTCGGCAAAAACCTCCAAGGAATAGCTAAACCCATAACACTCAAGAAGAATTGCACCACTTTCGGCATGGGATACGAATACACTTGGGAAGAGTTCAACAACTGGTCGCCACCATGGCATGAACCGTACTACCCACTGGAGCAGCCGATACCGTACTTAGAATAGACTTTCCAACCGGCTGACGTCGTCTATGGGACGGACAAAGAAGAGGCGCTCGCAGCAGTGAAAAACTTGTTTTTAGAAGACGATGATATGGATTGTTGTGTTATCCTTGAGGAGGAGGGGGAGGAAGGCCCTTCCATACAGTCCGTAAGAAAAGGAGCATGCCTCAATAACTAGACTATCAGGACCACCAGAGCCCGACGAGCCTCGGGGTAGCAAGGCTAAACAAGCATCATGCACTTTTTTTTTTATTTTTACTAGATAATCTTCTCTTTTCGCATTTTGATTTCTGCAATAAGATATTCAATATTCAAAACAGTTATGGAATTTATCAAAACATTTTGACTTTTCTTATGAATCAACACTCATTATTATTTTTCTCTCATTTCTTACTTACATAGCACTACCATTACTTATCTTGATGAACCAATGACTGTGACATGCAATGAGACAATGCAACAAACGGACATGGATTCAGAAGAAGATGACATATTAGAGGAAATTGTCAAACAAGTAGAGAATTTTGAGAACAGACCTAAGTCCAACCTGGATGAGACAGAAATTGTTAACCTGGGAGATGCAGAGAATGTCAAGGAAACACAAATCAGCATTCACTTGTCGCCGTCAGAAAAGAAGGAATACACAGAATTTCTAAAGGAATATGAGGACATATCCGCCTGATCATATGATGACATGACTGGTCTAAGTACATCTATTGTGGCCCATAAACTGGCAACTGATCTAACATGTCCGCCGGTAAAGCAGAAGCTCAAAAAGTTCAAGCCGGATATGTGTTGGAAAATCAAGGAAGAAGTCACTAAGCAAGTCAAAGCTAAGGTTCTTAGGGTAGTAGAATATCCGACATGGTTAGCCAACATTGTACCAGTACCAAAGAAGGATGGGAAGGTAAGAGTCTGTGTCGACTACCGGGATCTCAACCGGTCCAGTCCGAAAGACGACTTCCCTTTGCAGAACATACACATCATGATTAATAATTGCACCAAGCATGAACTACAGTCGTTCGTGGATTGTTTCGCCGGTTATCATCAGATCTAGATGGATGAAGAAGATGCTGAGAAAACGACTTTCATTACTCCGTGGGGAATGTATTGTTACAAGATGATTCCATTCGGCCTAAAGAATGCAGGGGCCACCTTCATGAGGGCCATGACTACCATTTTTCATGACATGATTCACAAGGAGATAGAGGTATATATGATGAAGTTATCATCAAATCCAAGAAGGCCACTGATCACATGGAATATTTGAGGAAGTTCTTGAATAGATTGCGAAGGTACAACCTGAAACTGAACCCTGCGTGGTGCGCATTTGGGGTTCCTGCTGGGAAATTGCTTGGGTTTATCGTGAGTCGCGAGGAATAGAACTGGATCCATCAAAAGTCAAAGCCATTCAGAACTCCCACCGTCAAAGAACAAGAAGGACGTGATGAGTTTCTTGGGAAGACTTAACTATATTAGCCGGTTCATAGCACAGTCCACGGTTATCTGTGAGCCAATCTTTAAGATGTTGAAGAAGGACGCCGCTACCAAATGGACTGATGACTGTCAAAAGGCCTTCCACAGAATCAAGGAGTACTTGTCAACACCACCAGTCTTGGTCCCGCTTGAGCCAGGTAGACCCTTATTACTCTACCTTGCAGTGTTGGACGGAGCTTTCGGGTGCGTTTTGGGGCAACATGACGAAACAGGAAGAAAGGAACAGGCCATCTATTATCTCAGCAAGAAGTTCACTCCGTTTGAGGCCCGGTATTCTCTTTTGAAGTGCACCTGTTGTGCTTTGACTTTGGTCGCTCAGAAGCTAAGGCATTACTTCTGTGCCTATACTACATATCTCATATCAAGGATGGATCCTTTAAAGTACATCTTTCAGAAGCCCATGCCCACTTGCAAGCTAGCCAAGCGGCAAATCTTGTTGAGTGAGTTCGACATTGTCTACGTAACTCAGAAAGCGATCAAGGGACAAGCCCTGGCAGATCATCTCGCTGAGAATCCCATGGATAGAGAATACGAGCCACTGAAAATGTATTTTTCTGATGAAGAAGTATCATTCGTAGGAGAAGATATTGCATAGTCCTATGATGGTTGGAAAATGTTTTTTGATGGGGCAGCGAACTTCAAAGGAGTTGGCATAGGAGCAGTCTTGGTATCCGAAACCGGCCAGCGTTGTCCAGTGTCCGACAAGCTCAGGTTTCCCTGCACCAACAATATGGCCGAATACAAAGCTTGCATCTTAGGGCTCAAAATGGCTATTGACATGAACATTCAAGAGTTGCTAGTAATTGGAGATTCAGACTTGCTTATACATCAGGTACAAGAATAATGGGCGACCAAGAACTCCAAGATACTCCCGTATTATCATCATGTACAGGAATTGAGAAAGAGGTTCACAAAGACAGAATTTCGACATGTTCCTAGAATCTAGAATGAATTTGCCGATGCATTGGCTACCCTGTCATCCATGATACAACATCCCGATAAGAATTTCATTGATCCCATACCGGTTAAAATTCATAATCAGCCAGCTTACTGTGCCCATGTTGAAGAGGAAGCAGATGGAAAACCTTGGTTCCATGATATCAAGGAATATCTGGCGAAAGGAGATTACCCGGAGCTTGCCAATCACACCCATAAGTGCACACTTTGGAGCTTGTCTAACAATTTCTATCACAGCGGAGGAATCTTGTATAGGAGGACTCTGGATTTGGGATTATTAAGGTATGTCGACGGAAAAGAGGCGTCCAAGCTGCTAGAGGAGATTCACGCTGGGACCTGCGGTCCATATATGAATGGTTTTGTTTTAGCAAAGAAGATACTCCGGGCTGGTTACTTTTGGATGACTATGGAGACGGATTGCATCCAGTACGTCTGAAAATGCCATCGCTGTCAGATTCATGCCGACATGATAAAGGTTCCGCCAAACGAGCTCAATGCAACATGCTCACCTGGCCATTTGCCGCCTGGGGAATGGATGTTATTGGTCCAATTGAGCCCACTGCCTCAAACGGACACAGGTTTATCCTAGTAGCCATCGATTATTTCGCCAAGTGGGTCGAAGCAGTATCATACAGAGCAGTAACTAAGAAAGTCGTGGCAGACTTCGTCCGCGACCGTATTATTTGTCGATTCGATATCCCAGAGTCGATCATCACTGATAATGGCTCCAATCTCAACAGTGTCCTCATGAAAGGTATGTGTGAAACTTTCAAGATCAAACACAAGCATTCCACATCTTACATGCCTCAAATGAATGGAGCTGTGGAAGCCGCCAACAAGAATATCAGGAAGATATTGAGGAAAATGATAGAGAAGCATAAACAGTAGCACGAGAAGTTATCATTTGCTCTGTTAGGGTATCGCACCACAGTCCGCACATCAACCGGGGCAACCCCTTATATGCTGGTTTATGGTACAAAAGCCGTCATTCTCGCCGAAGTAGAAATTCCTTCCTTAAGGATCATACAGGAAGCTGAGCTCGACGACGCCGAATGGGTGAAAAGGCATTATGAACAGCTAGCTCTCATAGACGGAAAAAGGATTAACGCAGTTTGCCATGGTCAACTCTATCAGAACAGAATGTCCAGAGCCTTCAACAAAAGGGTCAAGCCAAGACAGTTCACATCGGGACAACTGGTGTTAAAGAAAATCTTTCCGCATCAAGGTGAAGCCAAAGGGAAGTTCTTTCCTAACTGGCAACGTCCGTACATGGTTCACCGGGTTCTGACGGGAGGAGCCCTCATACTCACAGAAATGGACGGAGAAGTTTGGCCAAAGCCGATTAATTTATATGCACTCAAGTGCTACTATGTGTAATCTTTATGTTCTCCCTGCACAATGTAATTGAACTACGCCTGACCTGATTCCCGTTTAAGAGGGAATACGTAGGCAGCCCTATGGGTTCAGTCACAATTCAATAAAATTTTCATTTTTCCCCGAAATTGGGAACTGGGGCAGAATTTTTAGGAGGACCCTCAAGATTCCGAAGCAATTTCAGCCGATCATCGCAAGCAGCAGTCAGAATCACCAACCCATCAAACTGGGACAGAATTTTAAGGAGGAACCTCAAAATTCCGTAGCAAGAAAGGTCGCAATGTCCCAAACCACGTCACGGTCGTCGGTTCATCTCAAGGCTATTTTTAATTGAATGTCATATTTTTCACGAAATCATGCATGTTTTGTTACTAAAATTGCCTTGTTTAGCAACACTACTCCAATGATACAGACGGTATCGCCAGATCAAAGCCGAACGAGTCAAGCAAAACAAAGCGGGGGATACGAACTAAACTTCCCCTTTGCAAAACTCACGATTTTTCTATGGATGGAGGATTATGAAATCATACTGTACACTCATAGGGCAGATCTTGTTCAAGATCACGATTCTCTGAACCATTACACCAACCAATATTCGCTATTAGCACGCGCCCGTAATATTCTGCATGTCGCAACGCTCCCAGTAATCACCACGCTGCAATCTGCTATCAGCTAAGAAAACTCTATTGTCATTTGCTATTTTATTTCTTGCATAAGGCCACCATTCTGCCTTCCGAGACTAAACGCTGTCTCCATCTGCATTCCTGCATTGCATAAGGCTACCATTCTGCCTTCCGATACTAAACGATGTCTCCATCTGCATTCCTACATTGCATATGGATACTATTCTGCCTTCCGAGACTAAATGCTGTCTCCATCTGCATTCTTGCATTGCATAAGGCTACCATTCTGCCTTCCGAGACTAAACGCTGTCTCCATCTGCATTTCTGCATTGCATAAAGCTAGCATTCTACCTTCCGAGACTAAATACTATCTCCATCTGCATTCCTGCATTGCATAAGGCTATCATTCTACCTTCCGAGACTAAACGTTGTCTCCATCTGCATTTCTGCATTGCATAAGGCTACCATTCTGCCTTCCGAGACTAAATGCTGTCTCCATCTGCATTTCTGCATTGCATAAGGCTACCATTCTGCCCTCAAATCTGCGTAAGGCTACTATTCTGCCTTCCGAGGTTAAGGTCTACCTCATACTGCATCTGCATGGGCTGAAAGATCGCCTCACACTACATCTGCATTTCATGGGCTGAAAGATCGCCTCATACTGCATCTGCATAGGCTGAAAGATCGCCTCATACTGCATCTGCATGGGCTGAAAGATCGCCTCACACTGCATTTCACGAGCTGAAAAGATCGCCTCATACTGCATCTGCATAGGCTGAAAGATCGCCTCACAGTGCATCTGCATAGGCTGAAAGATCGCCTCACACTGCATTTCATGGGCTGAAAGATCGCCTCATACTGCATCTGGATTTCATGGGCTGAAAGATCGCCTCACACTGCATTTCATAGGCTGAAAGATCGCCTCATACTGCATCTGCATGGGCTGAAAGATCGCCACACGCTACTGCATCATTCATGGGCTGAAATATCGCCAACCTATCCAAAGGCGTCATCGTTCGAACGCACCATCCTCACAGCCCGAGAACACCATGTCATGGCCTGAGGAACCCTTTCAATCTTTTGCATATCATTATTCAAAGGCATCATGGTTCGGAGGCATTGTTTTCATAGCCCGAGAGCATCATTTCATAGCCTGCGAATCCTTTATTACACGCTTCATGGCCCAGGATGTCATGGTCTAAGGACGTCATCCTAACCGTCCGAAGACAGCATTCATGGTCCGGCGGGAACTTGCATCATGTTTAAATTTATGCACGATATACGCCTGTATTGTTTCTATTTGCAGGTAAAATCAGCATGCAACAGCCATCCCGGCAGGAGCCCGCAGCCATCAAACCTAACCATCCCAGTAAACCGTCCACTCTCACTCGACCAGCCTAAAATATTGCATCCGTCCTTGAAAAATACCCCTCGGCATACTCCGCTGACGGACCCTGAACTACATATGGCCTGATTCCTGTAAAACCAAGGATATGTAGGCAACTCGGAAGCCAGGGTACGGCCTGAACCTCTCCCAAACCATTTCGCTCGGTCAAATNGAAAGATCGCCTCATACTGCATCTGCATAGGCTGAAAGATCGCCTCATACTGCATCTGCATTTCATGGGCTAAAAGATCGCCTCATACTACATCTGTATAGGCTGAAAGATCGCCTCATACTGCATCTGCATGGGCTGAAAAATCACCTCATACTGCATCTGCATGGGCTGAAAGATCGCCTCATACTGCATCTGCATAGGCTGAAAGATCGCCTCATACTGCATCTGCATGTGCTGAAAGATTGCCTCATACTGCATCAGCATTGGCTGAAAGATCGCCTCATACTGCATTTCATGGGCTGAAAGATCGCCTCATACTGCATCTGCATAGGCTGAAAGATCGCCTCATACTGCATCTGCATTTCATGGGCTAAAAGATCGCCTCATACTACATCTGTATAGGCTGAAAGATCGCCTCATACTGCATCTGCATGGGCTGAAAAATCACCTCATACTGCATCTGCATGTGCTGAAAGATCGCCTCATACCGCATCTGCATGGGCTGAAAGATCGCCTCATACTGCATTTATATGGGCTGAAAGATCGACTCATACTGCATCTGCATGGGCTGAAAGCTCGCCTCACACTGCATTTCAAAGGCTGAAAGATTGCCTCATACTGCATCTGCATGGGCTGAAAGATCGCCTCATACTGCATCATTCATGGGCTGAAATATCTCCAACCTATCCAAAGGCGTCATCGTTTGGAATCACCATCCTCATAGCCCGAGAACACCATGTCATGGCCTGATGATCCCTTTCAATCTTTTGCGTATTATTATTCAAAGGCGTCATGATTCGGAGACATCATTTTCATAGCCCGAGAGCATCATTTCATAGCATGCGAATCCTTTATTACACGCTTCATGGCCTAAGACGTCATGGTCTAAGGACGTCATCCTAACCGTCCGAAGACAACATTCATGGTCCGGCGGGAACTTGCATCATGTTTAAATTTATGCACGATATATGCTTGTATTGTTTCTATTTGCAGGTAAAACTGCCATGCAACAGCCGTCCTGGAAGGAGCCCACTCCAGTGCCCGCAGCCATCAAACCTAACCATCCCAGTAAACTGTCCACTCTTACTCCACCAGCCTAAAATATTGCGTCCGTTGTTGAAAAATACCCCTCGGCATACTCCGCCGACAGATCCTGAACTACATACGGCCTGATTCCTGCAAAACCAGGGATATGTAGGCAGCTCGGAAGCCAGGGTGTGGCTTGAACCTCTCCCAAACTGTTTCGCTCGGTCAAAATTGGCCATCATATCTTTACCCAAAAACTCTTTCATCATTCCCGGGTAAAGAGGGGTAGTTGTTGACACCCAATTTTTCCCATATATATTTTCAATATGAAAAATAGCTTCAAAATGACATATAAATGCTTATATATGCATATATGCAAGAGCTTCATTACTTTTCCTTAATTTTAAAATATTTTTAAATCTATTTATTTTCCTATTTTTATCCATAAAATTCAGTAATCGTTTCCAAAATTATCATTTTTGGTGATTCACTTATTGCACTTTTATATCTATACTAAAATATAGCCAAAGAAACTTTTCCATATTTTAACAAATTTAAATAATATTCTTAAAAGCTAAATTGCATGTAATTGCAATACCAGCATATTTTAAGATTTAACTGCATTTATGTTGATAAAGTTAGGTCTGGTATTTTAAATTAATTAATTATGTTTTACAAATCATTTTAGTACCATCAATTTATTTCCAGAAATTATTTTATTATTTTTTATAAATCAAATAGGAAAATTGGCTATTTAAGTGTTAGCCCCATTTTTATTTCGACTATAGCCTAAAATTGGACCCCAATTTGAATCCCAATTACCTAGGCCCAATTCCTATTAAACCCAGACCCAAACCCATCTCTGTAACCCGTATCCGGATCCCCATCTGATCCCAGCCGTTGATCCATTAGATCAACGGCTCCTATTACCCCTTCCTTTTTTAACCCAAAAGACCCCTTTACCGTAATTCATTTCTCACACACCATCGCCCCTGAATCCCATTCTCTCTCAATTATCTCTGCAACACCACCATAAACCCTAGCCACTGTCCCCTTAATCTACCCTAATCTATGGCTTTCCATGATCGCCTAAGACCTGTATCAGCCTCCATGGATTCTATGTATTTGTTGCTGTGGTCTCATGACCAGATTCTGGAGGGGTTTGGTCCAGTCTTTGCTCGATGACCTTTCTCCGATCATCTCTGACCTTTCTTCGGCCAGCCATGACCACTCGAGTCAGATCCTTGACTTTTCTGCCTAGATCGGTATATTTTGAAGCCTTTCTCACTCTCTCTAGGTTCTTTGAAACCCTAGCTCCAAGAGCTGTTCGATTTTCTTTCAGATCGATCTTAGATCTGTGCTTATTACAATCTTTTTTAAGTGTTTCTCGAAGGTTCTTTGATTTTCCTTTCAAAATGACTCTCCATTATTAACAATAGGGTTTCCTAAACTCTTCTCCGATTTTCAGTGTGTTTTTATGATTTTACTATGTTTGTCCATGTTTGCTGCTACCTGGTTCATCATGCTACAATCCCTTAATATTCTGGCTTTACCTGGGCTTTTGAGATTCTCTTGATTTATTTTATATGCATGTTTAGTTCGATTAAGCTCTTTGCGTTTGAATCTTTTTGTCTTGTTTGACTCATATGGTTCTGAGTTCTTACCATCTTTAAAGTTGACTACTGTTGAAACCCTAATCTCCTAAAAGGTTTTCCTCACTTGTTAATGTGAGACTTTTACGTGTTTCTGACTCTCTTACTTGTTAGTTTGGTTCTCTGCATTCTGGTTCTAAGTGACTACTTGACCTACTCGATTGCTGAGCTTTGAATGGTTTTCTTTTACTACTGAATCCTAGCTTACCCCTACCATTTACTGTATGTTTGTGTTTCTTCTTTGTCAATATGATTGACCCTGCATGCCTAATATGTCTGTCCCTCCTCTTGCTATTTATATGTTAAGGTGCAGAATCATGACCCTTTCTTGACTGATTCTAAATCCTTCAATGTTGCGATTGATTCACAATGGTTTTTCTGAGGAACCCTAATCTTATTAGTCTGTTCAAATTGATTGATTCCCTTCCTTAAGTACCGTGATGTTTTACCTCGAATCCTTTTCCAAAATTATGTATGTTTTCGTACTTAGATGCAAATATTTACCTTCATACTTTTACTGCCTCTTATATGGCAAGAATCAAGCTGTCCCTAAATTGATTTCTTTCCTTAATTAGCCTGATTAGTATCCGTCTAGGAAGTACTTCCTTGATTAATAGAAGTACTTATGTTAATTTATTCTGATTGCGATTGTTTCCATGTTTATATTAAGCCTTTGCTTATTACCTTAATTTCTACTCGTTTTCAAAACTATAAATACCCACTTTCTCTTCTTTCAAACACACGAACACAAGGCATAAAACACTTGAGTTCAAATACCCACCTCACTAAAATCTCTCTCTTTTCTTTGTTGCTACTTATATTGCTTCCTTACCTAGCCGGCTGAAAGCCAAGGCTAGGCTGTGGGAAGCTTGCTCATTTTTCTCTGCATTTTGCATCTTGACTGGTATGTTCTAACTAATTTTCAGCATCAACAACAACATGTTTTTACTGTTTCTTTCATTCTTGTTTGTCTCCTGTGTGTATGTAACCAAGTTCCACTATTTAAGCATGCTGTAGTCTGCTTTTTTGTTCTGAATTAATGTTTCTGTTAATTACTTATCATGACTTGTGAACCTCAAATCCCCATCCCCAATGTATTTGGTATCTATGGTTGGTTTGGGGCGTGATAGCATTGAATATTGCTGTGCATGACCCAAACTTGATCCCCCCTGGGATCATAACCTCCATGTTTCCTCTAGTTGTTGTGTGTTCTGGTTGGCTTATAGGCATGCCAGCACCTTCTATTGCCGTGCATGCCCAAAGTTGACCCCTGCCTAAGTACATAGGCTCCTTGCAATGAATTCCCAACCCCTGACCCGCTTTGTGTGAAGTTATCAACTCTGTATTTTACTAATTACTGTTTCCCTAATCACCTTTTACCCCTCTCCTTATCCCCTCAGTTTAAAACTCCTTTCCTGCACTTTCACTATCTTCTTAGACTTAAGTTTTGCCCCCTTTGTGTGAGCCTTGCCTTGGGACCCATGAGCTCCCTCTGAACTTGGACACATAAGGGCTGGCCCTTCCACACAGCACTCATCTCTATCTGGTTCTATGAACATCTGTATAAGCACTGCCTGGGGTCCCTTGAGACCCTTAGGGAACTCCGACACACCCTGGTCCGAGAAAGGCTGTGAAACAGGTCATATTTGAGGCATTTTGTTCCATAACTCAGAGAGGAAGTCAGAATCAGGCTTCCTATGGTTGTAATTTCCCTTTTTATGTATTTCTTTGATGTAATTTAGCAACTGGTCAGTAATAATTTGAAATGAACATTTGGGGGGGGGGGGGTTGGCTAGTGAAAAAGGGATGGGTAATTATGCATCCTTAAGGGTAGAAAACATGCTTATAGGATTTATGTTTGAATGATTCAATTCTGCATTTAGAAAGCATGCCTATAGGATTGTTTTACATCCTACGTGTTTAATCCTGCATTTTAGATACCATGCCTATAGGGGTTCATTTAAAATTCGACAGAATAGCCTAGGAGACACTTGTACTTGTTCCGGTTTGTCATTCCGGTCCCTACACTCCATAAAGTTTCATCCAGACACTTCAACTTAATCAAAACATGACTTTTAAACACCTCCGGAATCGTGTGATGCTCACTTGCTTGACGTGGATGACAAATCAGCATCCACATCAGATTCTACGCCAAAATAATATTATTTAACAAAATTTTAATTTCATAAACAAAAAATAAAATAAAAAAGCAAAAAAATAAAATTAAAATTAAAGAAAACCCCTCCTCCCTTCTTCAAACCCCACTCAACCTTCTTAAAAGAATAACCCACCTACCATGGCTCCTCCACCATGAATACCACTACTTCCTTCACTCCTCTTTTAAAGAAAGTTATCTATCCATGAAAATACATGAGTAGAGAATTAAGTTTTTTGAATTTTGACATATTCCTCTACCCCAATTTGGAAGTGCTGTGAAAAAATTTGAAAGCTAAAATCACCGGAAAAAATGGAGGAGTCATAGAGAAGGGGAAGATGACATGATGGAAGAAGAAATACACACCAAGGAGAAAATCTAATAAAAGAAGGGATGAAGAAAAAGGGGAAGGGAGGGGATCTAAAGAAGAAGATGAGGATAAGAGGGGGGGAAGGGTCAGAACGAAGGGGGGGGGGCTGAAGAAGAATAAGAGGGGGAGGGGGGCAGGAATGAAGGGGAGGGATGCGAAGAAGAAGAGGGGAGGGGGGGAGGGGTGCAGAACGAAGGGGGAGGCGCTGCTAGTGTATTTTTATTTATTAATTTTTATTTTTTCAATAAAAAATAATCATCAGCTCACGCATCTAATGTGCGTGTAAATCACTCATTTTGTCCACTTCAGCCATATTAATGCCACATAAGCTCGGTCAACGGTCAGAAGGGTTTAAAAGTCTTGTTTTGAATAAGTTGAAGTGTCTGAATGAAACTTTATGAAGTGTAGGGACCGGGATGACAAACCGGAATAAGTACAAGTGTCTCCCAGGCTATTTTGCCTTAAAATTCTGCATGTTTAACTTCACACCTAGATAACCTGCCTATAGGACTTTATTCTGCACGCTTTTTATTACCACTTAGACATCATGCTCTAGTATCTAATCGGCTATAAATGAGTATTATGTTATTAGGTTAAAATCAGTATAATGTATAGAGATCATGCCTATAGGAATTCACAAGTGAAAACCTGCCTGTTTTCTCAACTAGATATCATGTCCATAGGAATTAAAATCAGCAACACTAGATATCATGTCTATAGGAGTTAAAACCACAAATAATGGATGCCATCATCTGCAGAATCTGAGACTAGACTGATTTAAAATCAGTCTATTCCAAACCAGTTTCAAGTAATTTAATCCCCTACTTAACACGATTTAGCAAGCTTGCCTATAGGATTTCAAACCGCTCTTTTTTAAATTTGTCACTGCTTCGCGCATTCTGAATCAGTAATAGATACCACGTTCATAAGATTCTGTCCCAAACACTTAGGCAAACCTTAGGTAATAACAGTCAATAAACTAAGCCCGTTTCTTATAATTAATATTTGCTACAACCACCAGGCAGGCTTGATTCGGACTTCTTATCTGAGTTATGTAATAAATTGGTTTGCTTCAACAACTTAAGCTCCCTTTTTGCCTTATATATTTTCTGACCCTGCTTGTTGTTTGAGTCATGCTATTTGATTGCTTTGTTTGAGGAGGTATATATGAGCCTTCAGTGTTTAAGTGCTTCCCTTTTAAATGTGCAGTCCTATGTGTTTTGTATGTCGCCTTAGAGTTTTCACCTTTAAAACCCCGAGTCATCCCTCCCTTTTAGGAATAGTAGTCCTAAGTGCCTCCAGGATTGATAGGACTGGGACAGGTGATAGCATGCAATAGTGGTCGAGACCAATCCGCACTATAGTACCTTAACGGGGTGGGAATGGTAGATATGGATATGACGACCGGTGCGCTAATACCACGTGCAGCCCCTCTTTGAGGAGTGATTACCGGGTATTGCATTTATGTGATCCATATTATAAATAAACCTAGGACTCCCCCCTTCCCCTCTCTTTCTTTGCTTTTAAAGTATTATGACTTCTTTTCAAAAATCAGCCTTTTAATAATTGCACTTTCATACCTTGTTCACTTTCAAGCATTTGTGTATTAAAATCCCCTCTTATTTGAGCCTTATCTGCTTACATGGTAATCGCACCAAATTTACAAAGAATTGTCTGGCCGGGAACCACACTAGTGGATCCTGAGAGGTGCCTAACACCTTCCCCTTGTGATAATTTCAAGCCCTTACCCTATCTCAGGTTATCAAAAAATGTAGTTGTAATTGAACCTTGTAGGTGTCCTAATCCACCATATATCATTAGGTGGCGACTCTTCAAAAAAATGCAAAACCCAGTTCCCAAAAGGAACTGTCGTCCCATACCCAAATGTCATAAAGCCGATTCTCCCTACGCGAGGAGGAAAAAAAGGGGGCGCGACGCCGCAGAGGCGGGGAAAGGGCCGCAGGCGCGGAAACCCTGGGCCAGAACCTATATAAGGGTTCCTTTCGCGATTTTCAGCTCTATTTCACCATTTTTGTCCGGAATTGAAGCTTTTTGGGAGATTTCTGAGAGAGAATTCAAGGGAGCTTCGAGGAGGTAAGATTTTTGGAACCAAAATCGTTTATATGGTGATATTTCACTGATTTGACAAGGAATTTATGGAAAAATGGTGGTTAAAATTGGGGGTTTAGGGTTTGAAATTGGAGACATTGATTTGGGGATTTAAGGGGTTGTTTGTGGTCAGATCTTGATGTATTTGGTATGCATGAACCCGTGAGAGCATAAGGATTTTAGTTTTGTAAATTTTATCCGATTCCGAGACGTGGGCCCGGGGGACTTTTTGGGCGATTTTCTTAATTTCGCGTGCTAGCTTCGAATTTATTAGTTGAATTAGCTACTTGAAGTTATATATACATTATGCAATTAATTTGAATAGATTTGGGCCATTTGGAGTCGGGTACTCGTGGCAAGAATGTGATTTCGAGTTGATTGAGCTGGTTCGAGGTAAGTGGCTTGCCTAACCTTATGTGGGGGAACTCCCCTTAGGATTTGGTATTATTGATATATGAATGCCGTGTACGTGAGGTGGCAAGTGCGTACATGTGCTAATTGTTAAAAAATCGCGTTATCATTAAGTAGCTATAATTATGTTTTCTTCCTTGTTGTACACTACTTGTAATTAAAGCCTACTGTCTAGTTTAGGGAAGCATGCCTAAGTGACTTAATTGTTCTACTTGCTTAAACTGTTTACCTTAATTCTGTGCAGCATGTTAGGATAGAAATATCTGTGTTTCCTTGGTACGAAATTGGATAAAATTAGATATTATTCGTGATACTGTTGTGTGTTTACTTTGGGACTACGGGCGATATCCAGGGAGANCATTTATTATTGGGTACCGATGGGACAGCACCCGGTACGATTCCCCCCCCCCCCCGGTACTGGGACTACGGATTGGCATTCCGAGAGATCCCCTGTGCATTATAAACTGGACTACGAGACGATATACCAAGAGATCGTTTGTGTATTTACATTTGGGACTACAGGACGATATCCTGGGAGATCCCATGTTGTCATCTCGGTGTGGAGTTACATTCTTTCTGTGATTTTTCCTTCCGTTATAGTTGTTATTATCTTTATTTTTGCTGTCTTATTTCATATTGCTTATTCTTATGCCATATATATATGTATATAACTAGTAGAGCCCTGACCTTTCCTCGTCGCTACTCGAACGAGGTTAGGCTTGGTACTTACTAGGTACCGCCGTGGTGTACTCATGCCCTTTCTTGCACATGTTTTTCGTGTGCAGATCCAGGTTCTTCAGCTCAGCCACACCGTCAGTTAAGCGAGGCGATCTTTAGAGACTTCGAGGTATATCTGCCGCGTCCGCAGACAGAGGAGTCCCTCTCCATTCCCTCTTTTAGCTATAGATATTCTGTACTTTCTTTTGACTAGAGATTCTGGAGTTAGAGCACTATGTAGTATTCTCAGCTTGTGATTTCATGAGATTCCGCGTTTTGGGGTGGATTTAGTTTTTGAGAATGTATTGATATATGCCGAGCGGCATCTCACGTATTATTATTATTTATCCTCAGTTTTTATTTATTTCGTATTTCATTTCTTTTCCGTAAATTGTTAGGCTTACCTAGTCGTAGAGACTAGGTGCCGTTACGATAGTTCACGGAGGGCAAACTTGGGTCGTTACAAGTTGGTATCAGAGCTCTAGGTTCATAGGAGTCATGAATCACAAGCCGTTTTATTAGAGTCTCGCGGATCGGTACGGAGACGTCTGTGCTTATATACGAGAGGCTATGTAACTGTTAAGAAAAATTCCACTTCATTTGATTTCCTTGTCGTGCGAGATTTTTGATATCGAAATTCTAAACTTCTATCTTCTATTCTCTCACAGATTGTGAGGACACGTGCTACCGGAGGTGACCAGACACCCGCGCCCCCTGCGAGAGACGTCAGAGGTCGGGGCCGGGGTAGAGGCCAAGGACGCGCATGCGGTGCAACCCGAAAACCCGCGCGAGCTGCTACCGAGGAGCCACAAGCAGCTCCAGCTGGAGCCCAGGCGCCTGATACGCCTACTGCTACTACTACTCCAGCTCTCCAGGAGACTTTTGCATAGTTCATGAGAATGTACACCACTCTAGCTCAGGCAGGGTTGCTTCCCCTTGCTGCAGCCATATCCCAGGCCGGGAGAGGAGCACAGAATCCCGCCGCCCACACTCCTGAGCAGCGAGTTCATGTTGAGCAGGTCCTAGAGATTATACCGGCGCCGCTTGGAGCCTCAGTTCAGCCCGAGGAGAGGGCAGTAGCTTCAGAGGAGGAGCAGAGGAGGCTTGAGAGGTTCAATAAGTACCAGCCTCCTACATTCAGTGGACTAAAATCAGATGATGCTCTGGGATTTCTAGAGGAGCGCTACCGTATCCTCCGTACCATGGGTATATCAGGATCGAGCGGGGTTTCCTTCACTACCTTCTAGCTTTGAGGTGCCGCTTATCAGTGGTGACGTACTTATGAGTTAGACAGTCCAGATGAGGCAGCTTCCCTGACTTGGACTCAGTTTTCGGATATGTTCCTGAGAGAGTATGTTCCTCAAAGCCTTAGGGACGCATGGCGCGCAGAGTTTGAGCGTTTGCGCCAGGGTACGCACGGAGTTCTTGTATGGTAGGTGGTGTAGATCCCCGGCGGGTTGGTTCGAGTCGGGCGAGGCTAGATTATTAGGCACAAACTTGGTTCAGGATGGTTTGGAGAAGGTTAAGGTGATTCAAGATAGATTCCGTACAGCCCAGTCCAGACAGAAGAGTTATGCGGACCGGAAGGTTCGTGATGTTTCCTACATGGTTGGAGAGCGCATCTTACTTCGGGTCTCGCCTATGAAAGGCGTCTTGAGATTTGGGAAGAAAGAGAAATTGAGTCCGAGGTTCATTGGTCCTTTTGAGATATTGCGACGTGTTGGGGAGGTTTCTTATGAGCTTGCGGGCTTGGCAGGAGTTCATCCGGTATTTCATGTTTCGATGCCCCAGAGGTATCATGGTGATCCGTCGTACGTGTTGGAATTCAGTTCAGTCCAGTTGGACAAATGATCTATCTTATATTGAGGAGCCAGTGGCAATATTGGACAGGCACGTTCAGAAGCTGAGGTCAAAGAACATTGCATCAGTGAAGGTTCAGTGGCGGGGTCAGCCGCTCAATGAGGCGACTTGGGAGACAGAGTAGGATATGCGAAACCGTTACCCTCATCTTTTCACCACTTCAGGTATGTCTCTATGCTCGTTTGAGGAAGAACGAATGTTATAAGAGGGGGAGGATGTAACGACCCGGCCGATCGTCTTAAGAATTAACGCCCCGATCCCCTATTAACTACATTCCCCGTGTTTGTTTCTGCTATTGTGAGTTGTCGGGAGGATTCATTTTGAGTTTCGGAGTGTTTTGGGACACTTAGTCCCTAAATGAGAGCTTAAGCTTTAGAATTTGGACCGTAGACGGAGCAGTGTGAAGACGGCCTCGGAATGGAAATCCATCGATTCCATTAGCTCCATTGGGTGATTTTGGGCTTAGTGGCATGTTCGGATTGTGTTTTGGGGGTCCGTAGCTTAATTAGGATTGAAATGCCGAAAGTCGAATTTTTGAAGTTTCCGGTTCGATAGTGAGATTTTTATATCGGGGTCGGAATGGAATTCCGGAAGTTGGAGTAGGTCCATTGTGTAATTTTGGACGTGTGTGCAAAATTTCAGGTCATTCAGACGAGGTTTGATAGACTTTTTGATTGAATGCGGAATTCGGAAGTTTTGGAATCCTTAGGCTTGAATCCGAGGGTGTTTTGATGATTTTATGTTGTTTTGAGTGTTCCGAAGATTGGTACAAGTTTCAATAGTGGTATATGACTTGTTCGTGGTTTTGGTTGAGGTCCCAGAGGCCTCGGCATGATTTCGGATGGTTGACGTGAAGTTGGGAGTAAGAGTGAGCAGCTGAAGCTGCTCAATTCCTGTCATAACCGCACCTGCAGCTTGGGGACCCCAGGTGCGTAACCGCAGAAGCGTGTGGTTAGCCGCAGATGCGGCCAGATGAGGGAAAGTCAGAAGTCACAGGTGCGGGTGCTTTATCGCACCTGCGGGACCGCAGGTACGGTTAGATTGGTGCAGGTGCGATCTCAGTGCATTAAATGAAAATTGCATATGCGGTTGGTTAGACCGCAGAAGCGGGGAAAGGGCCGCAGGTGCGGAAACCTTGGGCCAGAACCTATATAAGGGTTCCATCGCGATTTTCAGCTCTATTTCACCATTTTTATCCGGGATTGAAGCTTTTTGGGAGACTTCTGAGAGAGAATTCAAGGGAGCTTCGAGGAGGTAAGATTTTTGGAACCAAAACTCGTTTATATGGTGTTATTTCACTGATTTGACAAGGAATTTATGGAAAAAATGGTGGTTAAAGTTGGGGGTTTAGGGTTTGAAACTGGAGACTTAGATTTGGGGATTTCAGGGGGAAGTCGGCATAGAAACTTTGAACTTCCTCCTTATACACTTTTAGACCATCACTTGTGAAAAAATGTGTCCACTGTTAAAACTCACAAATTTCAACAAATTGTCTCATTCCAGCCTCCTCCAAAATGTCAGGGGCAAATGTGCGGCCCCATAGCACTTTTTGATTCCTCAATTTCTCTTTCCCAGCACTCCATGGATCACCAACTTTGTCCTTCTTTGAGGAACCAGTTTCCTCATCAGTATCAGCTTTTCTTTTTGTAGACTTGCTAACATTCTTTCCATTTTCATCAGACTTCACAGACTTTTCACCAATTCTTCCACCACCCTGGCATCAAACTCTTCCACCAAATTATCACCATATTCTTTCACTACATTTTCACTAGAGCCAACATCATCAGACTTGTTCAAATTTTTAGCAATGACAGAAGATCCCCTTTTTGGCTTGGGGAGACCATGCTTCTGTGACCGCTTTCTAGTTAAGGAACCAGGTTCCTCATCTACTTCATCATCCACATTCACAACAGAAACTAACTTCTCACTCACAGCTTTCCCATCTTTCACCAATTTTCTTCTCCTTGACTTTGCTTGGCTGTTCTTAAGAGCAAATTCAAGAGCCTCCTTCCTTTGCAACCTTCTACTGGGTCCCTTAGGAGTATACTCTTAAGCAACCATTGGTCAAGGCTTAGTCAGTCTAGCGATTGGCATATCAGTAGAATTCTTTTCACTTTCCCCAATTTCTTCTATAGATGCAGATCTCATCTCAGGCACAACTACAGATAAAGGCTCAGCATCAAAATGAGCAGAGGGAGCAGGGTCACTACTGACCGGCTCTTGAGAGGACCCCTAAGTTGGATCCTCCCAGGAGGGATCAGGTCCCTCATTTGGTACCCCAGTAGTATTGTCTTGTGCCGATTATTCAACAGACACAAGCTCTCTACCCTCTACCACAGTCTTAGACTCTTACCCTGAGCCTCAGACCCATCCTCACTTTCTTTGACAATAACACCTTCATTAGCTATAGATAGCATCTTTTCTATTGTTTCTTTCTCTTGTAACTCCATGGAAAATGCAGAAGAACAAGGAGTTGTACCTGTAGGCTCAAGATTGGGAACTGAAGCATTCTCAGAACCAACAGTTTGATCTACATTTTAGCCTTTATCCAAAGGAAGACTGGAGATTTCCTGAACTTTTTCTTCATCATTTGTACCCTTTTCATCCATTTTTTCTGGCGAAGCAGGAGGAGAGCTTGTAGCCACAAACCTTTTAGGAGTCGATATTTTGCAACTCCTATGAGACTGAGTGTGGGGGTGACTCTGCCCTAGGGTTTTGGCTAGTAGTAGTGAGAAGTAAGGAGTCTACCATCGGTGTTTTAACTGGTGAGGAGTCAGTTGGGGTGTTACTCAGAACACTCGAGTTTTCATGATTTTCAGTCATGGTGAGAAGTGATGAGTTAACGAAAAGGGATGGGTAGTTTGAAGAGATAAAAAAGAAGGCAGTGTATGAAGTTCGAAGTGAAGATTTGTGACAATGATGGATGTATTTAAGATGGATGAGGGACCGATTAAGAAAGGGCGGCAGTTTTGGGAGTCGGGTCGATTATTAATGGGTGAGATGTTTGGGTTCAAAACAGACAAAGAAAAGAAACTGACGCACTGATGATGTGGCACTTGTTTTAACCGTTCAAAATTGTGCATGAGAGAACATAGAAACTTCTCACTAGTGCCAAAAGAACCAGGTTCCCTGACTAATATTGCATTTGTAAGCTTTGCCCTTTTTACTAGCGTGTACTGCATCAACTACCTATTTGCTCTGTAATCATCATGCGTGTCTACCTATAACGGTATAGAGATGAGTTAGACTTTGTCAGAAAACACTTTTAGCTAGTTTTACCTGTTTCATACTCAGTTGGGTTTTATCAACCCTAGTGCCAGGCGATTTCTGCTCAAGGCCTTGGTAAATATGCCTGCAATCTGATCTTCTGTGCTATAGAATTTCATAGAAATGAGCCCCTTCTCAACATTGTCTCTAAGGAAGTGGTGATGCACATCAATGTGCTTGGTTCTCTTATGTTGGGTTGGATTTTTGGCCATATTGAGTGCACTTATACTGTCGCACAGGAAGGCCACACAGTTAGAGAAAACTCCAAAGTCTTCCAGCTACTATTTGATCCACATCAATTGAGCACAACAAGAAGCAGCTGCTACATATTCCACTTCTGCAGTTGAGAGTGCCACCGAGTTTTGCTTCCTTGTACCCCATAAGATTAGAAAAGAACCCATGAAATGTGCCATTGTAGACGTGCTTTTCCTGTCCACCAAATATCATGCATAATCAGCATCAGCATACCCAACAAGATCAAAGTTGTCACCTGAGGGATAGTAGACAACCGGGTCCTCCGTTCCTCTTAGATATCTCAATATTCTCCTGGCAGCCTTCAGATGAGATTCCTTTGGATTAGAATGAAACCTTGCAGAAAGACCTACGTTGAACACAACGTCTGGTCTGCTTGCAGTGAGATACAAGAGTGACCCTATGATCCCTCTATACATGGTCTGATTTACAGGGGAATCAGGTTCATCCATGTCTAGACGAGTAGCTGTGGCAATAGGAGTGTCAATAACTTTTGATGCTTCCATGTCAAACCTTTTCAGCAGCTCCTTGGTGTACTTCTACTGACTTATCAATGTTCCCTTTTGAAATTGCTTCACTTGAACTCCCAGCAAAAACTTTAATTCACCCTTCATACTCATCTCGAACTCACTCCCCATGAGTTTTGCAAACTCTTCACAAAGAGAGTCAGTTGTGGCTCCGAAAAATGATATTATCTACATATACTTGAACACTCAGTAGGTTCCTCCCTCGTTTCTTCAGAAAAAGAGTGTTATCAATTTTCCCTCTTGTAAAGCCACTCTCTAGAAGGAACTTTGAAAACCTTTCATACCAAGCCTGTGGAGCCTGCTTTAGCCCATACAATGACTTGACCAGTTTGAAAACATACTCAAGATGCTCGTGACTCTCAAATCAAAGAGGTTGCTTGACATAAACTTCTTCTTTTGGGAAGCCATTCAGAAATGCACTTTTGACATCCATTTGGAACAATGTGAATTCCACATGTGATGCAAAGGTTATAAGGATTTTGATAGCTTCCATTCGAGCAACTGGAGCAAAAGTTTCATTATAGTCAATCCCTTCTTCCCGATTTTGGAGTTGAAGTACAAGCCTTGCCTTATTTCTTGTTGTGTTTCCAAACTCATCATGTTTGTTCCTGAATATCCACCTAGTTCCTATAACGGTTCGATATGCAGGTCGAGGAACTGGGTGCCATACTTTGTTCCTTTCAAATTGGTGCAGCTCTTCTTGCATGGCATTGATCCAGTCTACATGTTTCAAACCTTCTTTGATGTTTTTGGGCTCTATTCGAGAAATAAAGGCTAAGAAGGAAAGTGAGTTTCTATCTTTTGACCTGTTCTAAATTCCTGGGTCGAGAGGAGTGATTCTATTGTCAAGAGGGTGTGAATTTCTATGTTTCCAATTTGGTACCTGAATCTCATTGCTACAAGACCCAGGTATGCCTAACTGAGGTTCTTAGCCGTTTCCTCTTTCAGCAAGTGGAGTACCTTTGACTGTATCAATAACTTTATTTTCAGCTTCAGTTGATGTGATCGTGGGACCAGGTTCCAGTCCAACGGATGGAGATGTATTTGCATCATCTTCACTGGATTCCTTGACATGACTCATCATGTCTGCCTTTCCATTTTCCATGTCAATAACTTCATTTGGAACAGATAAAGGTTCTCTATCTTGGTCAACGAATCTGTCATTCTCACAGGAGAGGTGAGATTCATCAAAGATCACATGTATACTCTCTTCAACATATTGAGTCCTTTTGTTGTACACTTTGTAAGCTTTGCTTTGAGATGAGTACCCCAGAAAGATTCGTTCATCGCTTTTGGCATCGAATTTTCCAAGTGCTTCCTTTCCATTTTTGAGGACAAAACATTTACACCCAAAAGTCCTCAGATGTGTCAGCTTGGGCTTCCTTCCATTCAGCAGTTCATATGGAGTCTTGTTCAGAAGGGACCTGGTCAAGCACCTGTTCACCAAGTAGCAAACAGTATTGACAGTTTCTGCCCAAAAATTCTTTGCAATCCCACTGTCAATCAACATTGTCCTTGCCATGTCTTAAAGAGTTCTATTCTTCCTCTCCACAACACTAATTTTTTGAGGTGTTCTTGGAGCTAAAAAATTGTGAGTGATACCATTTTCAGTATAGAACTCATCAAATTTGGCATTGTCAAACTCTGTCTCATGATCAAATCTGATGCAAGCTACATTATTACCCATCTTCTCTTGAATCTTATTGACGAAGGCAACAAACACTTCAAAGGATTCATCCTTGGTTCTGAGAAACAGAGTCTAGGTGAATCTGGAGTAATCGTCAACTATAACAAAGATATATTTCTTTCCTCCCTTGCTTGCCACCCTCATAGGTCCATATAGATACATGTGAAGAAGATCAAGTGGCCTTGAGATACTGACTTCCTTTTTGGGCTTGAATGAGGATCTGACTTGCTTGCCTTTTACACATGCATCACACACTTTGAGATCCTTGGAGCTTGACTTGGGCAGACCACGAACCAAGTCTTTCCTGACCAATTCGTTCAGCAATGTGAAACTTGCATGACCCAGCCTCTTATGCCATAATTCAGCATCGTCATCAATAGCACTTAAACAGCTGAGATCACCATTCTGCAGAGACTCAAAATCAGCAACATAGATATTTTTGTATATTTGTGCTACTAGCACCACCTCACCAGTCACTAGGTTTGTGACTGTACATATTTTTGACACAAATTCCACCTTGTTTCCCTTGTCAAACACTCAGCAAGTTGTACTTAAACCCATTAACGTTGTACTCATTTTCGATTGAGTGTGAGAGAGACTTCCCAATCCTTCCAACTCCCAGAATTTATCCTTTCTTGCCATTTCCAAAGGATATACTCCCTCCTTGTAGGGCCGTAAGTGAAAGGAAATCATTTGTACTTCCAGTCATTTGCTTTGAGCAGCTGCTATCCATGTACCATTGTAGGTTGCTCCTTTTCATTGTTCCATGCAGAAGAAAATCAGGAGTTAGACTTAGGAACCCAAACGAGTTTGGGTCCCTTGTAATGAGGAAAGGGGTGAATGAGGGATCTTCTAGTACAAGCAGGCATCATGCTTTTTTTATATGAGGGACCACGTTCTTTACCAGTAGTTACTTTTTCAGCAAAAACTTTGTTTTTCTACTGTGACTGAAATCTTGCCTTATTGTTTTCTTTAAAGTGCCCAGTGTTGCCACAATGAGTACAAAGCAAATTATCAGGTACAGTAACATACTTGCTATGAGGGTTGTAGGGCATCTTTTCCCTTTGGAACCCAATCCTCTACTTGTTCTCCCCATTGTTGGTGTACATGGAAGTGATAGCATCAGAGGACCAGATCCACTTGAGTGATTTTTCAAGATCACTCGTCACTCTTCCTAGTTCTTCCTGAAGTTGTTTATTTTTCTCAAGCTCAGCACACTAACCGGACTTCACTGAATTTAACTCTCTTTCAAGATTAATGTGTGCCTCACTTGCAACTTCCTTTCCCTTTGAGAATTTTCAGGCCTACTCTCCATTTTAGTTCCCCAATTGTTTCCTTCAAGTCCACTACTACCACTAATAGGTCATCTCTCTCATACTCAATGTTAGCAACTCTCTCAGTTAAGTCTTCTTTTTCCTTTCTTACACAGTCAATGGTCTCTTTTAGGTCTATCACAACAACCATTATATCATCTTTTTCATGTTCTATATTTTTAATTTTTTAATCTAAAGCATCCTTCTCTTTCTTCGGGTTCTCAATTGTTTCCTTTAAATCAACTACAACGACTACTAGGTCATCTCTGGTCTGTTCTACTTCTCCTAGTTACACAGTTAAAGCATATTTATCATTTATATGACTGTGATAAGCATCAATTAACACATTTGCCAAAGACATGAGTTTTTTAGGAGAATAAGATTTCAGATTTCTATGAACATCCAGAAAATTTACCTCATCTTCGTCGTTGTCTTCATCGTCATTAGACTGAGCCATCAAGGTAAAGATTGAGTTATACTCATTTGCTTCACTTTCTACTGCCATCACTGAACTATCACCATGATCATTTTCTTCTTCGGATTCGCTGGAGGAGTCTCCCCATGCAGCAAGAGCTTGCTTCACAATTTTGTCAGCGACATTCTTTATGTTGAAGCATTTATCAGGAACCGGGTTCCTCTTGGCTACTTTGTCAAAGTTATTTTTGTACTGATCTTGCTTTAGGAGAGGCCAACACTTGATGAAGTGTCCTGGCTTGCCACATTTATGACAGAGGTCATAATTTTTTGGCTTGCTAGAACTGCCCCTCTTGGAATGCCTCCATTCCTGCGAACCATTTTCTGGAATCTTCTTGTCAAGTAGGCCATATCACCATCCTCACTACTTGAGTCATTGCTGTCTGTCTTGAGGACCATGTTCTTCTTCCTTTTGGGCTCTCTTCTTTAATTGTCCTTCTTCTTCTTTGATTCATATGTTTTCAGATACTGACAAGCTCATCAAATGCTAGCTCATGTAAGTCGTTCGCCTTTGTAATAAAGTTCACTTTGCTTTCCCAGGAGCTGGACAAGACACTGAGTATTTTCCTGACAAGTTTGTTTCTTGGAATAATTTCTCCAAGAAAGTGAAGCTCATTAATGATAGAGGTGAAACGAGTGTGCGTGTCTTGGATTGATTCATCATCTTTCATCCTGAAAAGCTCGTATTCAGTTATAAGCATATCTATCCTTGATTGCTTGACCTGTGTTGTTCCTTCATGAGCTATCTAAAGAGCCTCCCAAATTTCCTTTGCTGATTGGCATGCTGATACCCTGTTATATTCATTAGGACCAATGGCACAAATAAGAATTTTCTTTGCACAAAAATTCTTTTCTATGGCCTTTCGATCAGCGTCATTGAAGTCCTTCCTCATCTTGGGAAAGGCTACAACTGGGTCTCCAGGATTCTTGGCAGGAACAAAGGGTCCATCACAGATAACATCCCATAGCTCTAAATCTTCAGCCATCATGAAGTCATGCATCCTAGTTTTCCACTATCCATAATATTGGTCGTTGAACCTTGGTGGTCTGTAAGTAGACTGGCCTTCTTCGATGTTTAACGGAGCAGCCATGAGGATCCTTTGTAGGTGTTAGCCAGATAGAAAGAACCCACTCTGATAGCAATTGATAGAATTTAAGGTTCCACCAAACTATATAGAGAACCAGGTTCTCTATTAGTTCCCATATAAACCATGCACACTGCAGTAAGTAATGACAAGAGGAATTTTACGTGGAAAATTCCCAACTCAACGGGATTGAAAAGCACGACCTTGTAGGATTTCAACTTCACTACTGAGCAACTTTCAGATTACAACCTATGTAACCTAGGAATTAACCTCTTAATCCCTCACTAACTTGTAACACTCTATTACAAGTCACTTTGTAATAACTCTATCACAGAGACTTCACAACTCAACTAAGTCTAGCTAAGACACAAACAAAAGAGTTTATGATTTACAAAGGGTTTCTAACGCGATGCATCTAACCAAGCTAAGTAGGAATTACAACTAAAGAACAATTAAAAAGTTAAAACTCAACTAAGGACATAATAACTTGATATGGGGAACTAGACCGTATCAGTGTTGTTCTTTGTTCTTGATGCACTTGAGAATCATTTTGTTGATGATCAATCACAGTGAGTGCTTGAATAATTCTCTAAGTGTTCAAATGATTTGTTTTATCTTCCTTGTGTTAATTATACATTTGTGACATCACTTAGGATGATGTAAGCAAGGTAGGTAAAAAACACTCCCCATAAAGTTGATTGCTGCAATACTTCTGCACTGTAGCGTGTGTAGGCAGCAATATTACAGCTGGGGCAGTTGACTTGTGCAGTTTCCTCGGGAAATAGTAGCTATCTGTTTCCTTTGTTGTTCCTTTGACTCTGAAGAGTTCAACCATATCCCAAGCTGAAATCTTTTGATCTTAAGGTCTTGAGAATGTGTAAGAGGTTTGTTATCTGGTTCTTGACAGTAAGTTTGTTAGATAATCAAAACATAACAGGAATATACATATAACCTAACACATTCCATACTCAGTCATACGCATTAATATGCATATCATATCTCAGCCTCTGTTGTTATTTATTTACACATCAACATCATCATATTCGGGCTAGTTTCATGACATTGTGAGCCCGTGGAAGAGAGACTGGAGAGATTGATGACCGAGTGAGGCTGAGGGCCTGATGTGTGATTGATATTATGGGATTGGGTTGCACGCCGCATTAGGTTATATTGATTTATTCATGATTGGCTTGATATAACACTTGGGCTGAAGGAGCCCCTCCGGAGTCTGTACACACCCCCAGTTAGCGCGGTTGATTTATATTGAGGGATTGATCTTCCCTGAATATGGATCTTGTCCGAAGCATTTATACCTAGGGATGGATCTTTCCTTACAGTCTGGATTGGCCCTACTCAGTATTGGGTGACTGTTGGTCAGTTGATGTATATATTCTAGGATGGATCTTCCCTAGGCCGAATTGGACATATACAGTACTAAGTGATTGGGCATGCTGAGTGGAAAGCGTGAGACATTCTGATTGAGCACTGTGAGAGTGTGAGTACATGAGTTCATATCTGAGATACATGGAATTGACATGAACACATAACATACATGCATAGAGATGTATTTTTCCTCATGCTGTACGGTATCACCTCATTCATGACTTCTGACAGATATTGGCATATGGGCATAGTGATGCATTTTACATCGGCTATCCGGAAAGAAAATGAAATGTCTTATTTATTTTTGAAAGGATTTTTGGGAAAATTACTGTTTTCAAACTTACTCATATTAATAGTGACTTCGGCAAATGACTTGGGTTTTCACTAATGTACTTGAAAGACCGAACAGTTTTTAGAAAAACATAATTAAGCTGGGTATTTTATCCCCGAGATGCTTCTTTATTTACTTGCTTTAAGTTATGACGAACTGTTGTTGGCTGTTGGTGTAGACCCAACATTTTTTCTAGATCGTCACTAATTTCAATCAAAGGTTAGGTTTGTTACTTATTGAGTACATGGGGTCGGTTCTACTCATACTACACTTCTGCACCTTGCGTGCATATGTTGGCTATTGTTATTGCTGTGTTTGATGGGAGCTGGATTTGAAGATGTACCTGCGTCCCTGTTGTAGCTGCCTCTTGTTTGTGGTAGCCTTAGATTTATATAACCCCATTTATGTACTTTTCAAACAGAAGATGTATTTGCTTCATATCAGCTTCATAAACTCTATTCTTAAGAGCTGATGATTTGTACTACCAGTCTTGGGAAATGTATAGGATTCAGAAAATTCCCTTTGTTTAATTGTTATTAATATTGTTGGAACTAGATAGTTATTAGTTGGCTTACCTAGCGGGTTGGGTTAGGTGTCATCTCGACTAGTGAATTTTGGCTCGTGATAGAGGCACTCCTGAGTTCCGTGGTTTTAGCCCGGCTCATAGCGTTTCACACTCATATTCATGATTTCGTATAAACTCATTGGATATTGTCCTACCCAAAAGAACCCTTTCCGAAACATACGATCATTCTTATAACAACCCCGTCGGTTCAGTTCACCGTTGGATCCAGAACAACACGCGGCCTGATTCCCGTAACACCAGGGATATGTAGGCAACTCAAGAACCAGGGTTTGGCCCTCATTTTTTCAAATCACATCATCCCACTTTCAACTCGGCCAAAATTGGTCATCATTTTCATTACCTAACAACTCTTTACATCATTCCCGGGTAAAGAGGGACAGTTGTTGTGACGACCCGGCCGGTCGTCTCATGAATTATCTCTCTGATTCTCGCATTTATGCTTTTATTTGCTTTGTTTATTGAAACTATAGATGATCGGGTTGGTTGGTTCGGGATCGGAAAGGTTTGAGACACTTAGTCTCTAGTAAGAAGGCTTAAGTTGGAAAAATCAATCGGATGTTGACTTATGTATTAGAGGGCTCAGATGTGAGTTTCGATAGTTCGGATAGCTTCGGGAGATGATTTGGGACTTAGGAGCGTGGTCGAAACGTGTTTTGGAGGTCCGGAGTAGAATTAGGCTTGAATTGGCAAAATTGACTTTTTGGCGTTTTTCGGTTGATAGGCGAGATTTTGATATATGGGTCGGAATGGAATTCCGGTAGTTGCAGTAGCTTCTTTATGTCATTTGGGATGTGTGTGCAAAATTTCAGGTCATTCGGACGTGGTTTGGTACACTTTTTGATCAAAAGCGGAATGCGGAAGATTTTATAACCTTAGGGTTGAATTCGATGTGTTTTGGTGGTTTTGATGTTGTTTAAGGTATTTTGAAGGTTGGTATAAGTTTGAAGAGTATTATATGATGTGTTTGTACTGTTGGTTGAGGTCCCGGGGACCTCGGGGTGATTTCGGATGGTTGACGGGAAGTTTGGAAGTTGGTTGTGGCAGGTGAAGTTTTCCATTGTTGTCATAACTGCACCTGCGGCTAGGGGACCGCAAGTGTGGTCTTGCAGAAGCGAAAATGTGGTCACAGATGTGGCCAAGGGTCTGACCAACTGGAACCACAGAAGCGCTCGGGGATGCGCACCTGCGGTAGCGTATATGCGGGCAGCATATCGCAGATGCGATTTTGGCCCGTTAAGTGGAATCCTCAGGTGCGGCCATAGGGACATCAGAAGCGGTCTCGCAGGTGCTACTCCTGGACCGCAGGTGCGAAAAGCCTGGGTCAGAATAGTTATATTTCCTGCTTCGCGATTTTCAGCGGGTTTCTTCACTTTTAAACACGAATTTGAGAGCTTTGGGCGATTTTCAAGAGAGAATTCAAGGAGAACTCATTGAGGTAAGAATTTTGGACCTAAAAACTCGATTCTATGGTATTAATGCACGGATTAAAGCTATAATTAAAGGTAAAATTAGAGAAACTAGGGCTTAGAAACCTAGGCCTTTGATTGAGGATTCGGAAGACCATTTGTGGTCGGATTTTTGAACTTTTTATATGTATGAACTCGTGGGGAGATAAGGAATCTAATGATGTGAATTTTATCGAATTTCGAGACGTGGGCCGGGGGTCGGATTTTTGTAATTCGGGATTTGTGATTTTTTTTGATTATTTTCGAGTGGGCTTCGTTCCGTTAGCATAATTAATGGTTACGTTCTGATTTTTGGTAGATTCGGAGCATCCGGAGGCCGATTCGAAGGGCAAAGGCATTTCGATCTAGATTTCGGGCCGGATTGAGGTCAGTAATGATTTTAAATGATGTCCTGAGGGTATGAAACCCCGGATTACACAACGTTAGGCTATGTTGAGGTGACGCACATGCTAGATGATGAGCGTGGGGTCGTGCACCATTGGGGATTGTGACTTAGTCCATCCCGAATGACTGTTTTACTACGTAATTGATAGTTAATTGCTGATATTGTTATGTTTTGGGCTAAATGCCATATTTGGGCTTCGTGCCAACTGTTTGAACCCTTACGGGATTTTTACTGATATTTTCCTCACTATTTGATTTCATACTTGTGCCCAGTCATGCCATATTTTACTGTTTTCAAAAACACAGCTAAGTTATTCTGTTTTAAACACCTCATTACACAGCTAAGTTATTCTGTTTCAAGATGTTTTGAGCTGAGCTTCATATTTTACTGTTGCCCGAGGGGCTTATGAGATTCTGACTGAGTAAGGCCGAGGGCTTGTATTGCGAGGATACTTTTGGGTTGGGCTGGACGCCGCATTACTGATATACTGATTATGATAATGAGGCCGAGTGCCTGAGACTGTACGCCACGAGGTGGCTTGTGATTGATATGAGGCCGAAAGCTTGTTTATGATGCCATGGGATGGCTTGATATTGTGCTTGGGTCGTAAGGGGCCCCTCCCGGAGTTTGTACACCCCCTAGTGAGCGTGGGTACCTATTGTGATTTGAGATATAGCCCGAGGGGCTGGTATTGTTCTGTGATATTACCCGCGGGGCCGATTCTGCTGTTACATTGCCTGAGGGGCAGTTCATATGTGTTTACCTTTTCTAGTTGTTTTTCCTATATATTGTTTGACTGCTTAAAAGGTGTATATGAGATTTCACTACTTAACTATATTTATTGATTTTGTTATGCCTCTTATAGCTTAATGTTGTGTTTAACGTGATTTTAAATCGCTCAGTCTTCATTTATTTTTATTACTCACTGAGTTGGAGTACTCACTTTACTCCCTGCACCCTTGTGTGCAGATTCGGGCGCTACAGGTCCTGCTAGCGAGGGTTGAGAGCTGTCAACAAATTTTCCGAAGATTAGTAGGTAGCTGCCCGGCGATTCGCAGCCCAGTGCTATCTCCCTCTATCCTATTTCCTTTTGATTCAGTTATATAGTAGTGGAGTAGACTTTCAGACTTGTAGTACCGTTTTAGATGCTCATGACTGGTGACACCCCGATGTCGGGCTGTGTTGGTTTTTTTTTTTTAATTCCGCAACTTATACTAATATTTTGGGATTTTATTTCTATAAAAGACTTAGTATTTATTTAATTAATTGCTTAAAGTGAATTGGAAGTGTGTCGGCTGGCCTTGTCTTCACGAGAGGCGCCATCACGACCGGGTTTGGGTTTAGGGTCGTGACAAGTTGGTATCAGAGCCTAGGTTACATAGGTCTCACGAGTCATGAACAGGTTTATTAGAGTCTCATGGATCGGTACGGAGACGTCTGTATTTATCCTCGAGAGGCTGCTGAACCTTTAGGAAAATTTCGTATTCTTGAAATCCTTGTCGTGCGAATTTGTTAATCCAAGAACTAAACTTCTGTTATTCTATTCTCTCACAGATGGTGAGGACACGCGCTATCGGTCAGGATGGACGACCACCAGTACCTCCAGCTGGAGCCACTAGAGGCCGAGGACGTGGTCGAGGCCGTGGTAGGGGAAGAGGTGCAGCCCCCACATCAGCTGGGGCAGCACGTGCTGATCCACCTATCGCCCCAGTGCAGCACCAGCTCAGGCACCAGCTGTGCCCATTGTGATTCCGGGTCTTCAGGAGACTCTGGCCCAGATTTTCACAGTATGTACGAGTCTTGCTTAGGCGGTCGCGGTCTCTACTGCCGTAGCCACTTCACAGGCAGGGGGAGGCTCTCAGACTCCCGCCGCCCGAACACCCGATCCGGTGGTTCAGCGAGTGCAGACACCGGAGGCACCACTAGCCTAGCCTGTGGCAGCTGCTCAGGGTTACGTAGCTCCAGTTATGCCAGAGGATGAGCATCGTAGATTGGAGAGGTTTGGCAGACTCCAGCCTCCTACTTTTAGTGGTGCTGAGATCGAGGATGCCCGGGGCTTCTTAGATAGATGTTAGAGGATTCTTGGCACCGTGGGTATTCTGGAGACCAGCAGGGTTGCTTTCATGACCTTTCAGTTTACCGGAGCTGCCTTCACTTGGTGGGAGGCATATGAGAGGCGTAGGCCTGTTGGTTCGGCACCTCTGACTTGGAAGCAGTTCTTCGCTTTATTTTTGGAGAAGTATGGTCCACAGTCCCGTAGAGAAGAGCTGCGTATGCAGTTCGAGCAGTTGAGACATGGAGATATGACTGTTACTCAATACGAGATGAGGTTCTCAAAGTTAGCTCAACATGCTATTTGGCTGGTTGCTACGGAGAGCGAGAGGATCAGGAGGTTTATTAATGGCCTCACCTACCAGCTTCGGGTTCTCATGACTAGGGAGAGAGTGTCAGGTGCTATGTTTGAGGAGGTTGTGGATATTGCTCGTGAGATTGAGTCAATTCGTCGCCAGGAGCGCGAGGAGAGAGAGGCCAAGAGGAATCGTGGTCATGGTAGTTATGGGGGTGCTCCTTCGAGGGGCCAGTTTCAGCACAGCATAGGTCGTCAGTTCAGGCATGCTCAGTCACCTCGCCCAGGTTATCATGGGGCATCATCAGGTCATGGCTCTCACGGTTCTAAGCAGAGTCATTCCTCACTCAGTGCACTTCCAGCCCAGGGTTCGTCCTATGCTCCATCAGTTCAGGATTCTTCTACGCCAGGTGCGTCTGCTAGTCATTCCAGTGCTAGGGGTTCCCATCACTCCCCATCTCCAGCACCCGGGAGTTGCTATGAGTGTGGAGAGATGGGTCACAGGTGGAGGCAGTGCCCTCCCCATCTCCATACTCAACCACTACCACCCTCCCACCATCATCGCCTCCACCACCACCACGCTACCATTATCCTCAATTATAGCCGCCACCATTATCGACCATCACCACCCACTATCCCCACCACTCTGACCACCATCATTCTCGCCCACAATCAACACTCATCCACCTCAACTACCAAAAACGACCACCCCATCACCATCAACAACCACAACCGGCACTGCCCAACATTATAACCTACCACCACCCACCCACCACCTTCCTCAGTCACAACTAATACCACCACCCGCCATTATTAACTATCACCACCCACCACCACCATCCTCAATCATAATCGCCACCACTACCAATCACTACTAGCTACTAGCATGAACCATCATCATTAACCAAAACTACCACCAACCATCGCTTCTAGCACCCGTTAGCCATCACCACCAACAACTATCATATTTTAAAAAACTATATATGTTATTGATATAATATTAGATTAGTTAGTATTTCATTTGAATTTTACATTTATTAATTTTAAAATAAAGATAAATTTTATACATTCAGATGTTAAAAATCAAACAGTCTTAATTATTTAATATTCAGATCTTAATACACATCTTAAAATATTCAGATGTGTATTCAGATTCAGATGTCTTAATCTTAATACATATCTTGATATTCAGATGTGTATTCAGATTCAGACGTCTTAATCTTAAAAAAAAAACAAATGAGGCCTCAGTCTACCGCAAAGATGCTTCTGTGTTATTTGACCCTGGTTCTACCTTCTCTGATGTGTCGTCTTACTTTGCCCATTATCTGGATATGCCCTGTGAGTCCCTTGTTTCTTCTGTTCATCTCTCTACGCCTGTGGGCGATACAGTTGTGGTATACCGTGTGTACCGATCGTGTGTTGTGACTATTGGGGGTCTGTAGACCCGAGTGGATCTGTTATTGTCATGCCAAGACAGTGACTTTGGCTATGCCTGGTGTGCCACAGATTGAGTGGCGAGGTTCGACCAATTATGTACCCAGCAGGGTGATTTCTTTCTTGAAGGCCTAGCGTATGGTTGGGAAAGGTTGTCTTTCATATCTAGAATTTGTGAGGGATGTCGGTGCAGAGACTCCCTGTATTGATTCTGTTCCAATTGTGAGTGATTTCCCCGATGTGTTTCCTGCAGACTTGCCGGGCATGCCACCGGACAAGGATATAGATTTTGGTATTCACCTGGTGTCGGGCACTCAGCCTATTTCTGTCCCACCATATCATATGGCACAGAGCGGAATTGAAGGAGTTAAAGGAACAACTTCAGGAACTCCTTGACAAGGGGTTTATTCGTCCCAATGTGTCACCATGGGGTGCGCCGGTTCTTTTTATGAAGAAGAAGGATGGCACGATGAGAATGTGCATTGATTATAGGCAGTTGAACAAGGTAACAATTAAAAACAAGTATCTTTGCCTCGTATCGATGTTTTGTTCGACCAGCTTTAGGGAGCGAGAGTGTTCTCCAAGATTAATCTCCGTTCGGGTTATCACCAGTTGAAGATCAGGGACTTAGATATACTTAAGACAGATTTTAGGACCCGATATGGCCATTATGTGTTCTTGGTGATGCCTTTTGGGCTAACCAATGCCCCAGCAGCGTTCATGCATTTGATGAACAGTGTGTTCCGGCCGTATCTCGACTCATTTTTCATAGTCTTCATTGATGATATTTTGGTGTACTCGCGTAGTCAGGAGGAGCACGCAGAGCATTTTAAAGTGGTGTTGCAGAGATTGAGAGGGAGAAGCTTTATGCAAAGTTCTCCAAATGTGAGTTCTGGCTCAGTTCAGTGGCTTTCTTTGGGCATGTGGTGTCCAGCGAGGGTATTTAGATAGACCCAAAGAAGATAGAGGCGGTTCAGAGTTGGCCCAGACCGTCCTCAGCTACAGAGATTTGCAGCTTTCTTGGTTTGGCGGGTTATTATCGCCGGTTTGTTCAGGTCTTTTCGTCTATTGCATCGCCCTTGAGCAAGTTGACTCAGTGTTAATACCCAATTTTTCCCTGCATATTTTCAAATATACAAAATACTTTCAAAATAACATATATATGCATATATAAGCATTCCTAAGGATTTTAGTATTTTTCCCAATTTTTTAAAGATTTTTAAAATCAATTTATTTTCCATTTTAGCAGTACAAAATCAGTAATTATTCCCAAAATCCTCAATTTTGGTGAATAATTTATTTTATTACCATGTTTATACAAAAAATATAGTTAAGGTAATTTTTTATACATTTTGTACAAATTTATTTGGTATTTTAAAGCTACATTGCATATAATTGCAATTCTAGCCTATTTTAAGTTTAATAGCATTTTAATTATAAAAATTGGTTCCAGTATTTTTTAAATTAATATTCATGTGTTATTAACTGACTCAGTACTTTTAATTTGCTTTTAAGATCATTTTACTATTTTTTTTATAAAATAAAAGGGAAAACTAGCTATTTAACAGTTAGCCTCATTTCGTTGCAATTACAGCGTATTTACATTTCAATTTTAGCCATCAATTGACCCAATCCTAACCCCCAATTGGATCGACCCAATTTCAATTTTACCCAGCCCCTTAACCCGTTCATTTAACCCGCCCGTCCTTTCTTTCAATCCAGGCCGTTGATCATTTTGATCAACGACCAGGATCATCCCTTGCCATTTTTAATTCCCCTACCCTAACCTAATCCCCCTATTTCGTTTGGTCCACCGCCTTTGAATACTCTCCTCTCTCAAAACCCTCTCGAAGGTTCTCTAGAACCCTAGTCGCCTTCGACCCTTCTTCCACCGTACTTTCGGCGGAATCCATGGCTTTTCAGGCCATGGATGGTCTGTACTCCCCCCTCCACCATTAAACCCTGGGTGTTCGAAGTGTTGAGGTCTGACCTTGATGGTTCTTTTTCAGATTTTGTCAGAGCTATGGTTCTATGGCCTCTCCGGCCGTTGCTCCGGCGCATTCAAGCATTTCGAGCCTATTTTCGACCTCTTCGACTCAAGATCGGGCTTTCTTCCAAGCCTTTCTCATTTTTAGGGTTCCTCCGAAACCCTAAGCTATTCGAGGTTTTTCTCTGTCTTTTTTCTTAGATCTATGCTATATCCGTGTTTTATTTGATTTTTAAGGTGTTTTTCCCCAATCTTTTCTTTCAAAATTGTTTCTCTTCGATTTAGGTTTTCTGAAAGGATTTCAAAACGTCTTTCTGATTCTTCCTTTTCTTTTCTATATGTGTGTTTTCCTATACTATGTTTTACCCCGCATGTGTTGTTCTTCTGCTTTTCTTTCTACTATGCATGACTCTCCTGTACTTTGTATTCTATTGTGCCTTTAGACTAGGATCGCATGTCAATCTTTGTTATGTTTTTCTATTTGTTCTTTGCTATACTTTTCAGTATTCTTCTGCTGTATGTGTTTCCTACTGAGTTCCTAAGTTTGTTTTCCTTTACTGAACTTCTGTTTGAGTTCTAAACATGCTCCCTTTACTGTTTCTTAAGTTTATATCACTTCTTCTCTCATCTGAACTTGCTTGAGTTCCGAGCTTTTCTCAAACATGTTCTTTATGCTTTCAAACCTGCTATCATATCTGTTTGTTTCTCATGAGTCTCTGAAAGAGACCTCTGAGCCTGCTTCATTGGCTTGTCTTGTCATCGCTGTATCAGATTCGAGTTGAAACCCTAGGATCCGAGGGTTTTGGCAAGTTTGATTTTGTGTTTGGACGTGGGTTCTACTTTGGAACCCTAAACTCCCAGACTCATTCTGAGTCTATAAATTGGACTGGAACCTCTTCAATTATAACTCTAAACTTTTCTATGATAGGTTTTCTAATTAATTTGACATACTTGTGTGCTTTATATATGAGAAATTCATCCTTCAAAAAGGTTTTGCCAACTTATGATTGATTCCGAATTCCTTTTAGTAAGGTTTGATTGATTGTTACTGATTTTTCTTAAGTAAAACCCTTTCCTCTCTTTTCCTGACTTGGTTCATTCGAACGAAGCTTGCAATTTTGATTTTACTGGCTGTTTGATTGATTCCCTTTCCTTATTCTCACAAACCGTGTTACTATCAAATTCTTTCCATAAATAGACCCCTGTGTATTTGCCCTTATTGTACTGCTTTGGAATTTTTTTTGAGCAAACTCTTTTCTTATTTAATTTTGCCCGTTTGAAATCAGAATCCCTTTATTAAAGGGAATCCTTTTTGTAATTGTTTTCAAAACTATTCTCTTACCTTTTTCTTACTTGCTTGCTGCACTATAAAAGGGGACGACCCTTCTGCACTTTGACAACTTCCAAGGGAATACTCTTTAAGATAACTTTGAGTTCAATACTCTAACAGACATACATACTTTCAATTTCAATACTCTTACACTTCACCCAACACTCTACTCTCTTCTGAGACCTGCTGATTGTTTGCTTGCAATTTGGTTTTCAAGGCTACTGTTTTACTTTCTTGTTTCCCTGAAACTGGTACGTTCTAATTTAAGTTTTAGCCTCATCCCAACGTGTTTACTTTACAGTTTCCACATCTCTGTCTGTTTTACTACTTATGTTTAATGTTAATTAGCAAGTCAATTCCCTTGGTTGTACTGTAATTTCTGATATAATTTATTCTTCTTGATTCGTTCTGGTTTGTAATAATTTTGTAATAACTTATGGGGGTTTTAGTGAAAAGGGAAGGGTCACTCATGTATGCATGCGGGTAGATATCATGTTCTTAGGTATTTATTCCTGTAATCGCATCCTGCTTTTCACTTATGCATTTCATATAGAAATCCTGCCTATAGTTCCGCACTTCTCATATATAGAAATCATGCCTTCGGTTTTCTGCAGTTATGCATATATAGATACCATGTCTTTAAGGTTTTGCACTCATATAGATACCATGTCTTTAAGGTTCTGCACTTCTGCATTTTAGAAATCATGTCTATAAGTTCTGTCTTTCATGCATAGATATCATATCAATAGTTCCTGCATTTCTGCATCTCATATAGAGAACACACCTATAGGATTCTGCATTTCTGTGTCTCATATAGAGAATCTGTCTATAGGATCTCTTAAATTCTGCATAAACATCTAGGCAAACAGTTTATAGGTTTAAATAACAAATTGCCTTCTAGATAGCATGCCTATTGGACTCTTGCATTTCTATAAACGTTTTTTCAAACCAACCACGCTTAGAAACCATGCCTATCGGAGTAACCAGCTGAATCTGAATCGTCTACAAGTCTAAAATCAGTAATAACGGTACTCAATACCTGCAAAACTTATGTTTTTCTATAATCAACAAGCCTTCTTTAAAATCAGTGTACTCCTGCATTATTAGATATCATGCCTATAGGTTTCACCTAGGCAAGCCATTAGGTAATTAATCAACTACACCAATCTTTGATAATTACGACCAGCGGGCAGGCCTAATTCGGACTTCTTATCTGAAAATATGTGATAAATCAGCATGCCTTAACGCTTTAAGTTAATCAGACCATAACCAGTACGTGCAAGACATGCTAAACAATCTGTCTTTAAGTGAGGAGGCCTGTTTGAGCCTTTTTAACTGTTATGTGTTTCCCATATCTGCTTTATGTGTTTTTGTTTGTCGCCTTAGAATTTTATCATTTTAAACTCTGAAAAGCCCCAAATCTCCCTCACCCTTTAGGACTAGTAGTCCCAAATGCCTCAGGGACAGATAGGATTGTGACGAGTAATAGCATGCAATAAGTAACGAGACCATTCCGCGCTTTAATACCTTAACGGGGTGGGAAAGGGTAGATCATATATGATGACCACGCGATAACACCACGTATATAAACGGTTACCGGGTGTTGTGTGGGGTGATCCATATTATTTATAAACCTAGGAAAACCCCCCCCCCCCCTTTCCTTTACTTGTTTAATCTTTCAGAATTTCTTTTTTTTTGAAAACAAGAAACTGCTCAAATTTTCAGCTTCTTTAACTTTTCTTTTACTTCAATTGATTGCATTAATTATGTAAAATCCTTCCTTTTACTTGTTTATTTTCAGAACTTTAAAATTGCTTTCTTCCCAACTTTCAGCTTCTTTTGCTTCAGTTGCTTGTAACCATTATGTGAAAACTATTTCGAATTTGCAATTCTTGCTTGTTCACTTGTCATTTACACTTAATGTCACAATTGTAGCATGGCCGGGAAACCACACTAGTGGATCTTGAGGGGTGCCTAACACCTTCCCCTCGAGATAATTTCAAGCCCTTACCCAATCTCTGGTTTTTCTAAATCAAACTTCTTTAGTGTCCTAATGCACTTAATTATTAGGTGGCGACTCTTCAATTGCAAACCCAATTCCCAAAAGGAAACGAGTTGTCCTCGCAAATGTCATAAATTTGATTTCGCGAGAGAAAGGGGGCATCAACAGCATGGCGACTCCGCTGGGGATTTCTTTAAGGCTTTTACCATTTCATGCTATTTTTGACTTTATGTTTCTTTACATGTCTTTACTTGTTTAATTGCCTTTAAGTATTTATTCTTTCTTCTACTACGAAACTAACTTGGCTCTTTGTTTCTTTTCTTAATGCTTTCCTTTATCGCTTTCCTTTAATACTGTTGTAAATTATGAGAAACTGTTGCAATTATTACTCTATGAACATGAAAATACATGACAATTTGTTTAATTATTGTAACTGCATATTCAACATCATATTCCACTCGTGCCAAACAAAATACCATGGCAACGCTTATAATGAGTGGTTGCGCCCTTCCGATATTATCACCCCCTAAATCCGAAAAAGGCATATTTGCGGTAAAACAAGTCGATCAACGGTGTAGTCGGCGGTTCCGTGCCTTTCCCTCTTGAGTTGTCCGCTCAAGGGTACCAGTCTAATACTCCATAGAAACCCTACTCTGTTTAATTGTGCATGCATCATTGTCAAACCTAGCCGAGTCAGTTATGTTGTCCGCATAATGACTCTTTAAGATAGCCTTAACCAAAGTCCACTGGGTTTCCTTGAAACCCAAACGGACACTACCACGTTCTGTGCATTCATTTGGAGAACTAAATGCTTCTTATGCTAATTTTTGATATTAAATAGTCAAGTCTGGCGGGGGTAAGGGTCTAACACTTTTGTCTTGCAGAAATGAGGCACGAGGTCCCAGATTCGGCATGGTCACCAACAATCACCCCATATTGTTAAGATGGTGGGAAGATCTTCATTCCAGTGATCAAGCTCTTGTCCGAAAATATCTAGGAAACCTACCTTCTCTCCTAGAAATTCAATCCGACAACAAAATTATAGAAGTTGTCACTCTATTCTGGGACTGTGATAGGACGGTATTCCGCTTTGAAAACATTGAGATGACACCTTTGCTTGAGGAGATAGGAGGACTGGCTGGAATACCGTGGGAAACTCCGGGTTTGTTGATGCCGGAAAACCGCAAAGGTAGAGGTTTTCTCAAAATGATGGGTTTAAAGAATAATCCTGACTTGACATGTTTGAAGGAGTCGTACATTCCCATTGACTATCTGTACGAAAGGTACGATCACAGCAAATCTTACTGTACTTATCCTGACGAGTTCGCCCTTACATCATTGGGGCATATCCATCGAAGGGTCTTTGTCTTCATGTTCTGTTTCTTGGGGATGATAGTGTTTCCAATGAAGAAAGCAAGAATCCATACCAGGCTAGCTATGGTCACCAAAAACTCTAATGGAAGGAATTGACGGACAACAATTCTGTCTCGTGCCAATGATCATTGCAGAAATATACCGAGCCCTAGAAAGGTGTCAACAGGGAGCCAAGCATTTCGAGGGTTGTAATCTGCTACTTCAACTATGGCTCATGGAACACCTCCAAAAGTGTGAATACCGATAGGAAATCCATCGTAGAGACTGGGACGATCATATCGCCTTTCATCACTCGAAGCGAATGAATTACATGCCCAACATGACTGAGGACCGAGTGCAATGGATGTTCGAGTGGTTCCCTACTAAAGAATTCATCGTTCGATCTAGGGATGCGCCATTTCTGATATTGATCGATTTGAGGGGGACCTACCCTTATTCCCTCTTCGAGATATGAGACAGGCTGGTAGGAAGCAGGTTATACCAAGGGTCGACAAGATGAGTCACTTCCGGGCTGACTTCCAGAACGACGATAGTCCGCACAGGTGCAAGGCTCAGCATATGTGGAACTGCAAAATTCTCTTGGGAAAAGACACCATTGAACCAGACAGATACCATGCTGGTGTTATCCCACATTATTCAGGCTGGCTGGAGGACAATCACAACGGTTTAGGTCAACCTGGGTTTGTTCGAGGTCACAGGATCATCGATGAAAAGGCTGAGGCACAAGTCAAGTGCAGCCAGCTGCGCAAAAGGATTCGGGAATGGGAAAATGAGCACCGTGAAATACAAGAAGCCAATCAATTTTTGATTGGAAGGAAATGGCTGTCAGCGCCAACAAACGACTGGTCTATTTAGAGCGAGGTCTAGTGGAACTGGAAAAGAAGTTTCTAAAGAGGGTCGAAGACTGCTGAGTTGCTGAAGGGAATGAAGGAGGAAATCTGGCCAGAGCTTACCTGATGCTAGGGTTGCGCGAGCTGGGAGAGTTGTTCGAGGGAGCTAACACTGCCGAGTCTGGGGAAGGTCCTTCTGGGACCAAATAGATAGGAGCTTTTCCTTTTTGCTTTGAGAAATGTAATAAGGCCTATGGCCACTAGTGACATTTTTATTTCCTGTTATTTAGTGACGTTTTGGGATTCGTCTACCTTCTTATCAATAAAATGAGGCATTTAGCATTCCAAGTTCTCCAAATTTACTTGTTGCTAGGCCTACCTCGGGCACAACGAGGTCCCCAAAATTAGGACACGCTTTATATCTCCAGCACAACGTGTTTAAATATCGCAACATTTTTCCTTATGATCCTTACTAACTTATCACCTTTTTGTTTTACTTTTTGTTTATTCCCCTCCCCGAAGGTTAGTTCGTGAACTCTGGCAACATCAACATACTTTACCAGATCCAGGGGCCCTCCACCTACTCCTCCTCCTAGTCCCGTCAAGCACAAAAGCAAAAGAATAATGGAAGATTCAAACAACTCAGCTAAATGGGTAGAGGTCACTCGTGGTGCTATGGTCCCCAATGAAAATGCCTCTCAGATAGAACAAAAACTGTTGAAATTTCAAGAAGAGCTTGATCAAGTTCGGAATTTGGCAAGTTTGTCATTTTCCCTCACCACTCTAGAAGCTACCTTCCCAAATACTCAGAATGACATACCTTCACAAAACATCCCGAAGTAGCCCGTTCCTCACCACCACTTCTATACTTGCCACACTCCCAACAACACTCCACTGCTCATCCCGGAACCGTTGAACTCCACAAATGACCACTGCCACACCCAACACAACACCCCTATCTACGTGGAGACCGTGCCACACTCCACCCAGCCCATCTCAAGCACACCCGAGTCCGATGATAAGGACTTGCTCATCAGAAATCTGGCCGAAGAGCTTAAGATGTTGACTACTAGAATTCAAGGCGTTGAAGGTAGTAAGGGAATTGAGGGGCTAAACTATGAAGACATATGCATATAGCCGGATGTCGAACTGCCTGAGGGGTACAAACCTCCCAAGTTCAAAATGTTTGATGGTACAGGGGATCCCAGTGTTCACTTGAGGACATACTGCGACTAGCTGGTTGGAGTAGGAAAAGATGAGAAGATCCGCATGAAGCTTTTCATGAGGAGCCTGAAAGGAGATGCTCTGTCCTAGTACATTAGCCAAGACCCAAAGAAGTGGTCAAACTGGGTAAGTATGGCGTCTGACTTCATGGACAAATTCAGGTTCGATATGGAAAATGCACCGGATATGTTTTACATTCAGAATCTAAAGAAGAAACCCACATAAACATTCCGCGAGTACGCCACTCGTTGGAGATCAGAGGCTGCTAAGGTTCGACCTGCTTTAGGGGAAAAACAGATGAACAAGTTTTTCGTTCGGGCTCTGGATCCGCAATACTATGAAAGACTGATGTTGATCGAAAACCATAAATTTATAACATCATCAAGCTAGGAGAAAGGATCGAGGAAGGTATCAAGAGTGGTATGGTTACAAATTTTGAAGCTTTGCAAGCCTATGGCCAGGCTCTACAGTCTGGTGGTACGTCCAAGAAAAGGGACGTAGGTGCCGTAATGGTTGCACAGAGAACCAAATCACCTGTCAAACACCAAACTTACCCAATACCTCCACTTACATATCAGCCCACTCCAAATTTCCAAATACCCGCACCCTCCTACCAAACACCACCGCCTACCCATCAATCGCCTCAACCTCCTACATACCAACCTGTTTCACCCAGATATTCTCAGCCTGCACACATCTACCAAGCTTACAACACTCAACAATCCCACTATCAATCACCCCCCCCCCGCCCCCCCTAAACCTTCCTA
>NW_017670239.1:51506-114983 GCF_001879085.1 Nicotiana attenuata
CTACAACACTCAACAACTCCCACTATACAATCCACCCCCCCCCCCCCGCCAAAACTTTCCTAGACCCCAACCAAATTTCGACCGCAGACCTCCTAAACAGTATACTGCCATTGCTGAACCAATCGACCAGCTGTATGAAAGACTCAACGCTCCTGGTTATGTCACCCTTATCCCTGCTATAACCCCTGAAAACCCTTCCCAATGGGTCAACCCAAATAAAACCTGTGCATACCATTCTGGCATGAAAGGGCATACCATTTATGAATGCCCTTCCCTGAAGGATAAGATCCAGGCTTTGATTGACAACAAGATCATTGTGGCAAAGGAGCCAACCCCGAATGTCCGCAATAACCCTCTACCAGACCACAAGGGTGGAGGTGTCCATATAATTGAAATAGAGGATGATTGGGATCCCAAGGGATCAATCTGTTTGATCACCGAAGGCGACGATCCAAAGAAACCAACAGTCACCTTTAATCCAATTGTAGTCCAGATTCAGCCTTCTGAATATGCCGAGGTGAACATGTCCATACCACTTGAATTTGAAACACCAGCCTCTGCAAAGACGCCAACACCAATTGAGGTCGAGTTTGGGTCCCCAAAGGTGCTTGAGCCATTTCAAGTTGCTGTACTACCTTCCAAAGCAAGGGTGCCCATTCCAGTAGCAATGACAGCCGTAACACCATTCCACACAAAAGCCATACCATAGGACTACACAGTCGAGGCAAGAAGGAAGGGGAAAGCCAAGTTCGGGGAAACGGTTGCGGCACAGGGTATGACAAGAACCGGCAGGGTTTATACTCCGGAACACTTGGCTGAGTCAAGTAAGTAGACCTCTGGGCGACAAGCCATCACTGAAGCCGGGCCCGATGATCTCTAGAGAAAGATACAAGCAAAGGAATACTCAGTCATTGATCAGTTGAACAAAACACCGGCGCAGATATCTATCCTGGCCTTGCTACAGAGTTTCGATGCACACAAGAATGCCTTGTTAACAGTGCTTAGTGAGGAATATGTACCAAGCAATATCACTGGAGGAGAAATGGAAAACATGGTGGGTCAGGTATTGGAAAGTCACAAAATCACTTTTCATGAAGACGAGCTACCACCAGATGGGTTGAGTCACAATAAGGCATTGCACATCACAGTGCAGTGCGAAGATTATTTTATCACCAGAATCCTGATTGATGGAGGGTCCAGCTTCAATATTTGTCCATTGGTAACTCTCAAAACGTTGGGAAAGAGCCTGCATGAGATCAAGGATGGAGTCATCAACGTCAAAGCTTTCGACGGTTCCCAAAGGTCCACTATTGGGGAAATTAGCCTATGTCTGCAAATGGGGCCTACTTGGTTTGATGTTGATTTTCAAGTGATAGATGTGCCCGCATCTTACAACTTGCTTCTGGGGCAAACCTGGATTCATGCCGCTGGGGCCGTAGCGTCAACCCTACATCAGGCAGTGAAGTTTGAATAGAATCACCAAGAGGTGATAATTCACGGCGACGGTATCAGTCCCATATACAGTTGCCAGACCATCCCAGCGATCGAAGGAAGAAGGAAGATCGATGGGGAGACCTATCATTACATCGAGCGAGCCAACGCCGTTGATAAGGACAAGTGGTGGGACAACAAAATTAAAAGCATATTGAAATGGAGCGGGTAGGAACCTGGCATGGGACATGGCAAGAATCTCCAAGGAATCACTAAGCCCATCAAGCTCAAGAAACACGGCACCACCTTCGGATTTTGATATGAGTACACCTGGAAAGAATTCAAGGAATGGTCGCCACCCTGGCGCGGTCCTTACTACCCGTTGGAGCAGCCGATACCCCGTTTGGAGCAGACATTCCAACTGGCCGAAGTCATCTATGGGTCGGAAGAAGAGGAAGCATTAGCAGCAATGAGGAACTTGTTCCTGGAAGATGATGATATGGACTACTTTGTCATTTTTGAGGAGGAGGGGGAGGAAGACCCTTCCATACAGGCTGTAAGTGGAGGAGCATGCCTCAACAATTGGACCGTCAGAACCACCAGAGCCCGGCGTGCCTCGGGGTAGCAAGGCTGAACAAGCACCATACATTATTTTATTTTACTAGCTTACTTTCCTTTCGCATTTTATTTTTTGCAAGAAAGAGCTCCGATGTTTAAAACATTTATGGAATTTATCAAAAGCAATTCGCTTTTCTTATAAATCTTACTCCTATTATTTTCTCTCATTACTTTACTTATACAGCATTACTATTACCATTACTATTACTTATCTTGATGAACCGATGACTGTGACTTGCAACGAGACAACGCGACAAACGGACATAGATTCTGAGGAAGATGATAGAAAAGCATAAGCAGTGGCACGGAATGCTAACATTCGCTCTATTGGGGTATCGCACCAAAGTCCGCACATCAACTGGGGCAACTCCCTACATGCTGGTTTACGGTACAGAGGCGGTCATTCCCGCCAAGGTAGAAATTCCCTCCCTAAGGATCATAGAGGAAGCGGAACTCGGCGATGCAGAATGGGTAAAGAGTCGCTACGAGCAATTAGCTCTTATAGATGGAAAAAGAATGAATGCAGTTTGCCACGGTCAGCTTTACTAGAACAGAATGTCTCGAGCCTTCAACAAGAGAGTCAAACCAAGACGGTTCACACCGGGGCAGCTGGTGTTAAAGATGATTTTTCCACATCAAGATGAAGCCAAAGGGAAATTCTCTCCCAATTGGCAGGGTCCATACATGGTTCACCGGGTTCTGACAGGAGGAGCCCTCATACTTGCAGAAATGGACGGAGAAGTTTGGCCGAAGCCGATCAATTCAGATGCAGTGAAGCGATACTATGTGTAACCATTTATGATTTCCTTTATGATGTAATCTGAACTACGTCTGACCTGATTCCCATTTAAGAGGGGATACGTAGGCAGCCTTATGGGTTTGGTCACAATTCAATAAAATTTTCATTTCCCGCAATTGGAAACTGGGGCAGAATTTTGAGGAGGACCCTCAAAATTCCGAAGTAACTTCAGCCGATCATCGCAAGCAACCGTCAGAAGCAGCAGCCCAGTAAACTGGGGCAGAATTTTGAGGAGGACCCTCAAAATTCCATAGCAGGAGAGGTTGCAATGTCCTGAAGCACGTCGCAGTCGTCGGTTCATCTAAAACTATTTCTTAAATATATACAGTATGTCATATCTTTAACAAATTCATGCATGTTTATCATCAGAATTGTTTGTTTAGCAACGCTACCCAGGGATACCCACAGTATCACAAAATCAGAGCCGAGCCGGTCAAGCGAAGTCAGCGGGGGCACGGAACTAACCTTTCCCCTCTACAAAACTCACGATTTTTCTTTGGATGTAGGCACCCAAGTCACAAATTTATATATTACGCACTCCTACTGCTAAGGAGTACGATTCTCGAAATTATCGCTTCATAACCACTATCCGCATACAATATCCCCAGCAGCCACAATATCACAATCAGCAACCAGTTGTCAGTTATCGGCTAAGAGTCTTTTATTACTATTCGTCTTTCATCTCTTGCAAAAGGCTACTATTCTGCCTTCCGAGGTTAAGTTCTACCTCCATTTGCATTTCCTACATTGCATAAGGCTACTATTCTGCCTTCTGAGGTTAAGCTCTACCTCCATTTGCATTTCCTGCATTGCATAAGGCTACTATTCTGCCTTCCTAGGTTAAGCTCTACCTCCATTTGCATTTCCTGCATTGCATAAGACTACTATTCCTCCTTCCGAGGTTAAGCTCTACCTCCATCTGCATTTCTCTGCATTGCACAAGGCTATCTTTTTGCCTTCCGAGACTAAGATCTGTCTCCATCTGCATTTCTCTGCATTGCATAAGGCTACCTTTCTTCCTTTCGAGGTTAAGCTCTACATCCATCTGCATCTCTCTACATTGCATAAGGCTATCTTTCTGCCATCCGAGACTAAGCTCTGTCTCCATCTGCATCTCTCTGCATTGCATATGGCTACCTTTCTGCCTTATGAGACTAAGCTCTATCTCTATCTGCATTTCTCTGCATTGCATAAGGCCACTATTCTGCCTTCCGAGTTTAAGCTCTACCTCCATCTGCATCGGCTAAAATATCGCAACTTCATTTAAATCCTGCATCGGCTGAAAGATCGCCATGTTATTTTCATTCTTGCATCGGCTGAAGGATCGCCACTTATTGCATTTTATGGGCTGAAAGATCGCCAAACTGTCCAAGGGCATCATTTTTCGGAGGCACCATTTGCATAGCCCGAGAACGCCATGTCATGGCCTGAGGACCCCATTTTATCTTTTGCATAGCATTATTCAAAGACATCATGGTTCGAAGGAATCATTCTCATAGCCTGAGAACATCATTTCATAGCCGGCGAATCCTTTATTATACGCTTCATGGCCCAGGACGTCATGGTCTGAGGACATCATCTTAACCGTCCAAAGACAGGATTCATGGTCCAACGGGAACTTGCATCACGTTTAAATTTATGCACAATATATGTTCGTATTGCTCATTTGCAGGTAAACCGGCTAGAAACAACAATCTCAGCAGGAGCGATCCCGCTCCAGTTCCTACAGCCCTACTAGACTATAACCATCCACCCCAACCCGAATATCTCGTCCGTCCTTGGAAAAATCTCCATCGGCACATTCCGTCGACGGATCCTGAACTACAGACGGCCTGATTCCTGTAAGACCAGGGATATGTACGCAGCTCAGGAACCAGAGCACGGTCAATCGTTTCAAACCATTTTGTTCGGTCAAAATTGGCCATCATATCTTTACCCGACAACTCTTCCATCCTTCCCGGGTAAAGAGGGGCAGCTGTTGATACCCAATTTTTTCCTGCATATTTTCACATATACAAGATACTTTCAAAATAACATATATATGCATATATAAACATTCCCAAAGATTTTAGTATTTTTCCCAATTTTTTAAAGATTTTTAAAATCAATTTATTTTCCATTTTAGCAGTACAAAATCAGTAATTATTCCCAAAATCCTCAATTTTGGTGAATAACTTATTTTATTCCCATGTTTATACAAAAAATATAGTTAAGGTAATTTGTATACATTTTTTAAAAATTTATTTGGTATTTTAAAGCTAAATTGCATATAATTACAATTCTAGCCTATTTTAAGCTTAATAGCATTTAACATTTAGCCTCATTTCGTTGCAATTACAGCCTTTTTACATTTCAATTTTAGCCATCAATTGACCCAATCCTAACCCCCAATTGGATCGGCCCAATTTCAATTTTACCCAGCCCCTTAACCCGTTTATTTAACCCGCTCGTCCTTTCTTTCAATCCAGGCCGCTGATCATTTTGAATAACGTCCAGGAACGTCCCTTGCCATTTTTAATTTCCCTACCCTAACCTAATCCTCCCATTTTGTTTGGTCCGCCGCCTTTGAATGCTCTCCTCTCTTAAAACCCTCTCGAAGGTTCTCCAGAACACTAGTCGTCTTCAAACCTTTTTTCACAGTACTTTCGCCGGAATCCAGGCTTCTCAGGCCATGGATGGTCTGTACTCCCCCCCCCCCCTCAACCATTAAACCCTGGGTGTTCTAAGTGTTGAGGTCTGACCTCGATGGTTCTCTTTCAGATCTTGTTATAGCTATGTTCTATGGCCTCTCCGGTCGTTGCTCTGTCGCATTCAAGCATTTTGAGCCTATTTCCGACCTCTTCGACTCAAGATCCGGCTTTCTTCCAAGCCTTTCTCATTTCTAGGGTTCCTCCGAAACCCTAAGCTATTCGAGGTTTTTCTCCGTCTGTTTTCTTAGATATATGCTATATCCGTGTTTTATTGGATTTTTAAGGTGTTTTCCCCAATCTTTTCTTTCAAAATTGTTTCTCTTCGATTTAGGGTTTCTGAAAGGATTTCAAAACGTCTTTCTGATTCTTCCTTTTCTTTTCTTTATTTTTTTTTCCTATACTATGTTTTACCACGCATGTGTTGTTCTTCTGCTTTTCTTTCTACTATGCATGACTCTCTTGTACTTTGTATTCTACTGTGCCTTTAGACCAGGCTCGCATGTCAATCTTTGTTATGTTTTTCTATCTATTATGTGCTATTCTTTTCCGTATTCTTCTACTGTATGTGTTTCCTACTGAGTTCTTAAGTTTGTTTTCCTTTACTAAACTTCTGTTTGTATTCTAAACATGCTTCCTTTATTGTTTCTTAAGTTTATATCACTTCTTCTCTCTTCTGAACTTGCTTGAGTTCCGAGCTTTTCTCAAACATGTTCTTATGCTTTCAAACCTGCTATCATATCTGTTTGTTTCTCATGAGTCTCTGAAAGAGACCTCCGAGCCTGCTTCAATGGCTTGTCTTCTCATCGCTGTATCGGATTCGAGTTGAAACCCTAGGATCCGAGGGTTTTGGCAAGTTTGATTTGGTGTTTGGACATGGGTTCTACTTTGGAAACTGAACTCCCAGACTCATTCTAAGTCTATAAATTGGGCTAGAACCTCTTTGTTTATAACTCTGAACTTTATGATAGGTTTTCTAATTAACATGACAACTCATTCTTGTTTGATATACCCGTGTGCTTTATATATGAGAAATTCTTCCTTCAAAAAGGTTTTGCCAACTTATGATTGATTCCGATTTCCTTTTAGTAAGGTTTGATTGATTGTTACTGAGAGAGAAAGCAGTGCTGCGAACGCCGGCAGCTACCTTGCTAAACTCCGACGACTCTGCCTCCGATCAATCAATACCCGCTACCGGGTCCACAAAATACCTGAATCTGCATGCAAGGTGCAGGGAGTAAAGTGAGTACTCCAACTCAGTGAGTAATAATCATAAATAAAGACCGAGTGATAAGAAATCACGAAAAGTGCATCAACATGTTGTATAGAAGTAGTTTCAATACCAGTAAGAAAGCAATGAAGCTGTAAAATCCTTTTAAACATCTTAGCTCAGTTTAACCTTCTTTGAAAATGACTTTTTCAATGGTGTGCAAATGAATGCCGAACAACTAGTGCAAATATACACAGAAATCCGCCCCTCGGGCACAAATACACAACTAAGCACGTAAATGACAGACAAATAAGAAAGATAAGCACATAAGGTTCGCCCCTCGGGCACAATGTCATCAACTCCGCCCTTCGGGCAATATCTCAGAACAATACCAGCCCCTCGGGCAATCGCATAGAACAATACCATCCCCTCGGGCAATCACATAGAACAGTACCAGCCCCTCGGGCAATCACGTAGAACAATACCAGCCCCTCGGGCTATATCTCACATCACACTGGGTACCCGCGCTCACTGGGGGTGCAAAGACTCCTGGAGGGCCCCCTTACGGCCCAAGCGCAATAACAAGCCATCTCGTGGCATCATAAACAGGTCCTCGACCTCATATCAATATCAAGCCACCTCGTGGCATACAAATCTCAGGCCCTCGGCCTCATAATCAAAAATCAGTGTATCACTGCTGCGGCATGCAGCCCGACCCAAAATGTATTCTCACAACACAAGCCCTCGGCCTTACTCAGTCAAAAAAATCACATAAGCCTCTCGGGCAACAGTAAAACAGTATTTCTCATCCCAAAACATCATTTAAATATCATTTGAGTATTAAAAAACAGAGTAAACATGGCTGAGTTTTGAAAACAGTGGAAATAACATGACTGAGTTCAAGTATAAAGTCAAAAAAGTGAGGAAACATCAACAACAATCCCCGAAGGGTTCAAATAATTGGCACAGAGCCGAAATATGGCATTCAGCCCAGACAAAGATGATAGCAAATAGATTTCAACCAAATACGCGGTAAAATCATCAATTGGGACGGACCAAGTCACAATTCCCAATAGAGCACGACCCCACGCTCGCCATTAAGCGTGTTCCTCACCTCAATATAGCACTACGATGTGCAATCCGGGGTTTCAAACCCTCAAAACATCATTTACAATCATTACTCACCTCGATCCGGTCCAAACTCTAGCCCGCGATGCCTTGCCCGCACGAATCGACCTCTGGATACTTCAAATCTAGCAACAATCAGTACATAATCATTAAAACATGCTAAGGGAGCGAAGCCACTCGAAAATATCCAATTTAACATCAAAATCCCGAAATTGCTCAAACCCGGTCCCCGGGCCCATGTCTCGAAACCCGATAAAATTAACATCAGTGGGATCCTCATCCTCTCACGAGTTCATACATATCAAATTTACCAAAATCCGACCTCATATGGTCTCTCAAAATCTAAAAATTCACTCTCCAATTTCAAGCCCTAATTTCTAAACTTTTCCCCTAATTTCCCACAAATTTTCATGATTAAACAATGAAATAAGCACCATAAACACAAGGTGTAAAGCCCAAGTAGCTTACCTCTATGGATACACTTGATCCCCTCTTGAAACCACAGCTTGGAGCTCCAAAATTGCACCAAAATGGTGAACAAATGACTGAAAATCGCGAAGGGGCATTTTTATACATTCGGCCCAGCATTTCCGCACCTGCAATCCCATAAGCGCATCTGCGCCCCCCGCTTCTGCGGAAAAACATCCGCTTCTGCGGATTTCACTAATGACACTAGGCCCCGCATCTGCGCCCCCTCAATCGCATCGGCGGTACCGCATTTGCGGTTCAATGTCCGCTTCTGCGGAGTCACTTGAGTTCCCAAAAATTGCATCTGCGACAAACTATCCGCACCTGTGGCTCCGCTGGTGCGGTCCCACACCGCATCTGCGGTTCCTTGCAATTCTCAACAAATCCGCTTCTGCGACAAAACATCCGCTTATGCGGCGCCGCATCTGCGGTCCCCAATCTACAGATGCGAAAATACCAGAAGCAGTAATATTAGCTGCTGCAACAAAATTCCAACTTCTCTGCTAACCATCCGAAATCACTCCGAGGCCCCCAAGACCTCAACCAAAGGCTCCAACATATCCCGATACCTTATACTAACTTGTTCTAATCATCAAAACACTTCAAACAACATCAAATCAACTAAAACACCTCTTATTCAAGCCTAAGTTTCTAAAATCATCCGAATTCCGCTTTTGATCAAAAAATCAACTAAATCACGTCCCAATAACCTCAAATTTTGCACACACATCACAAATGGCAAAATAAAGCTACTGCAACTCTCGAAATTTCATTCCGACCTCTATATCAAAATCTCACCTATCAACCGGAAAACGCAAAAATCTTAATTTCACCAATTCAAGCCTAAGCCTTCCACGGACTTCCAAAATGCATTCCGATCACGCTCCTAAGTCCCAAATCACCTAACGGATCTAACCAAATCATAAATTTTCCAATCCGAGATCATATACAAATAGTCAAATCTTGGTCAAACCTTTCAAATTTCAAGCTTCAAACTGAGAACTGTTCTTCCAAATTCATTTCGATTACCCTGAAAACCAAAACCAACAATTTACATAAGTCTTAATACATCGTACGGGTCAAGTCATGCCCGAAAATTGACGATCGAAGTGCAAAAACATAAAACGACCGGTTGGGTCGTTACAGGAAAGATCAGGAAAAGTAATAGCTTATGTGTAAAGAAAGCTGAGAAGGAATGAAAGAAACTATTTGATCAATACCCCAGAGTTAGTTACGCTATGAACACACTTAAGAGTGCGGAGTACTACCATGCAGCATATACGTTGACAATCATACAGCCGTAGAAGATTCTGGTATAAATTAAATGAAAGAATTAAGCCCAGGTCATAGACAAATGATCGAATCGTTAGAAGATTGAATCATGTATATTCCAGAGCATACTTGAAGGGCTAAAGTAATAACTAACACCATGAGCCACAGATTGGGAGATAGCTTAAGCCTAAATAAAGGTTGATCAGAGGAAAGAGGAAACTAAAGAATTACATTACCCAAGTAAATCAGGAGTTTGATTATTGGACCCAGGAAATTATGAACATCGTGATTGAGAGCATTGCAGGGTCACCCTTAATATCAAAGGTCCAAAAGAGATAGTACAACAACCATAGTCTATAGCGGCTCTATGATAAAGCCATATAAAAAAGTAATAGCCTTATAATAAGTCAGTATGAAGCTCCCACCGTATTGTACTATTATAATAGAGCTTCAAGTTGTGATGTGAAGCATACCTATGTGGAAGGGAGGTTATGAAAGAGATAGAAGATATGATGCAAGATTATAAGATAAGTAAAGTAAAGGAGGACAACGTACAAGATACTCAAATGCAAAAAGCTGTGAATAGTCCTTACTTTAAATAGAGGGCTAGAAGTGTGAGGACTCAATATCCGTGAATGATAGCGGCATCGTTAGTGGCATGTCTTCCAGCCTATGATTGCTAGGTATCGAGAAGCCTGTTTAAGAGAGTAAAGAAGAGTTAGAGACTATGTGATATCTTGCTTGATATTCCAGAACGGCATAAGGAAATCTATGATGCAAGTAAGTTGCAAGGTTGTGAGTAACATAAATAGATATGTATAGGTCGCAAGCTGTTGTATGGTAGAGTGACAAGATTTTAAGAAGGCATGAGTAAGGATAAGGAAAGGCGAGTAAGAAGTTAACGAAAATGAGATAAGTCCTCAGGATTAAGACCATGAAAACAAGAAGAGTTGATGGTTTCTCTAAGTTATAGAAAGCTCAGTATAACGTCAGTAAACTCAAAGGAGTCTAAGACTAATAGCATTTACAAAAGATGGAATGCTACCCCAGTATTAGAATAAGGGCATAACTGTGATGGAGAAAGGATGACGTTTGGGCCTTCGTTTCAGTAGTAATTTTAAGGAAAAACAAAACAATGGGGATTTCACGGATGGCACAAGATTAAAATATCCACGTAAGGTGAATCAAATTGGGATGGTACGAAATATAGTTATGGAAGTATGGTATCGCCCTAGGTGGATAAGGAAAATAACTTCTAATGTTCCTTGATGCGACGTGAACCCTAGCCGCGATGTTACATAAAGGTCAAGCTTTCGGTGGTAGATTATAAATCAATATTAAGGTGAATCAACAACGGATGAATAATACTTATAAAGTATGAGATGAGATTAGGCCACCATTCCTAAGATGAACAGTCGTGAGGAATCATTAAGGGACTTAGACTTATACATATATGACAAACAGTGAAAGAGTAACCTGTAATTTGGTAACAGACGTCAGTAACTATGAATCGAAGTAAGAGTTATGGTATCGTATGACCTACATAGATGCAGTAAAGTCAGACGGATAGATAACCAGGTCTTTGAGATAAGATATAGCAATATTCCTGAGTTCAACAAAGTACCAAGCGAAGAACTTCAATATACCTATAAATGCCCAAAGAGACGTCTTATCAAGCTATGTATATTCTTATAAAGTGATGCCTAGAGATTGGCTAACTGTTGGGAAAAAAAGGAGAGAAGAGTCGCATAGGCGTACATACAAGGTAACAATTGTACAGGCTGCATGATGGAAGGTAGCAACAATTACGAGGTTGGAAGGATTCCGACCACAGGCCATGGTGTGAGAAAGAGACCTAAAGGGGGGAATGCTTTGGCCTTTGGATTTATTCACAAAATAGTCGCCTAGATGGAAAGGTGAGTACTAAAGTGTTCGGAAGACATATGTTATGAAAATGATAAGTGCGTCAGTCAACATTCGAGGACGAATGTTCCATAGGCGGGAATGATGTTACACCCCATGTTTTCGTACATGAAAGTACACCATGAGTGAATTGATATAAGCTCGGGGATGAGATTATCTTGAGATCAATGTATTTTTGCTATTTATAACAAGCGATAAGTAAGTGTTGTGAAGGATAAATGGTAAACAAATAAAAGAAAATAAGTTTCATTGAAGGTTGTCGATTTGATATAAAATACTATCCGAGCCATAATACCCGGTATTTACAGACTAGTGCTATACTAGGTACCCCATTACCATGATAGTAAGGTATGTAAAGTGTATTAAAAGTGAGTAGTGTTATAAGTAAGTTAAGATAATTCCTAATTATGTGGGTAATTGGTTGATTATTGGGTAATGGGATATTACCTAATTAATTAAAGATTAGTAGATAAAGATTACACCCCCCAACATGGGAATTATGTGGAAGCCCACAAACTTTATGACTCTTAAGTCATTGTAGGGTAGGTGGCAAGATTTAAATCATTTGGATTATGTGGTGGATAGATAAAACATATCTCTAACTTAAGTGACATGGATGGATAGAAACGTGAATCACAACTCATTCTTATAGTCATCTCATGAGGATTCAACGTAAATGTTGTATGTTACAACTGAAAGTCATATGAGCAACACCCAAGGCCTTCAACAATTTAAATTAACGTGAGATTTTGCAATTTTAAGGGAGTACGGCGTAATCATTCTCAAGAAAACAAACTCAGGTATGTTAAGGTATCCCTCCTTTCCTTTGGCATGGTTCATACGATATAAACGAACGAGCAAATGCACGGCTTCCATAAATGACTCTATTCATAGGAGTATTAGAGGTTCGTATGTTCTTGAATTCCCATGTATCTTATTATCACATCTTTTGTTCATGGATCTCAGAAAAATACGTAGTTGATAATGTTTATCCGAAAAGTATATTGATCTTATTAACATATTTTTATGCATTTCATTCATTTATACATGTACATTGACCCATGACCAGATGGCGTTAAATAAGCATATACATACATATATATATATATATATATATATATATATATATATATATATATATATGTGTGTGTGTGTGTGTGTGTGTGTGTGTGTATGTATATGTATATGTACTTATATGTGTATGGGATACGAGAAAAGGTTACAATGTTATATACGCACCACCACCTGATCAGCTGGTATTCGTTGATGATTTGCCCATAGTGGCCGAAATGATATGATAAGATGCCCTCCGAGGCTTGATGATGTTATGAACGCATATACCCATGAATGGTACGACATTTATACGCATATGCTTGGCATTATAATGTTAAATGATTTACAGAGCTATTTAGATATACATGTTGAGTCTTTTACTCCATGTTTCTCTTATGTCTATTGTCTACTGATTTTCATTCCTTACATTCTCGGTACATTATTTGTACTGATGTTCCTTTTTCCTAGGACGCTGCGTTTCATGCACGCATGTCCCGATAGACAGGTCGAGAGTCGTCCAAGTAGGCTATCAGCTCAGCGAAAGATGTTGGTGCGTCCAGTTGCTCTGGAGTTGCTTATTTGGCCAGTATGATTTAGACATGTATTGATTGGTATGTCGGAGCCCTGTCTTGGCCTTATAACATTTATGTACACTTAGAGGCTTGTAGACATATTTCATGTATATGAAAGGTTATATGGCCTCATAAAATAAAACTAACATTCTCAAAAAGAAAAGTAAAACTTAATTTACACCCAAGAAAGAACACATTTAAAAAAAAAAAAAATTAGACATTGGTGTTCTGGAAATCATGTTCTTGGTGTTCTTCACTATCTTCATGTGTGTTCTTGTTTTAACCACGATTTCAATCCAAATTTTTAAGAGAAACTCCTCCAAATTTGTTATAACTTCAGGTAAAGATTCCCTACGATGACCCGAAAACAACCCCAACATTCATTTCTCAAACTTTCATCAAATCAAGTAACCCACTTAATCCTTCAAGCTTTCTAAGGACCCCATTAATGGTGTTTTGATTTGAAATGAAGAACTCAGACTCATTCCAGTTTTAGTCAATAGGGACAAATCAATTGTGTTTAAGTCAACATTTAATTGGACCTATTTTACAAGTTAATCATGTCAAACGTTTCAGACCAACAATAGTAACCATGGTCCACTTTTTGGGAACCGCCCTTGAGCCAAAAATTCAAGAGCTCGACAATGGATTTCTTGCAGGAGTTGCGTCCTTTAAGCCAGGAAAGCTACATCTACTTTAATTATTGATTTCTCGCATTCGGCCTCTATACTATAATGCGTCAAATAGAAGCAATGGAGCTGATTCTCATGAGGTAGGCCAAAGGTAATGTTAAGGAGGAAGTCGCAAAATTTTGATCTAGGACCAAAAATTAATTGTTTTGTAAGTCAAATAAATCAAGACTAGAAGAGAAAGATGGCTTCTATAAGGATTTTTCTTTGAGCAACCATTTGGAAGCATAGGGGAAGTATCTGGAAGGGGCATTTCATAATTCTCACCATTGAAATATACTCTTCTTGAAAATCCCATCCATTTCTAATTGTAAATGAGCTCACGTCCTTATGTAAAAGTATCTCTTTCCTTACGTAAAATTAGCTCATGTCCTTATGTAAAAGCAGTGGTAGAGGCATAACAATGGTGAAATTGGAGGAGGCATTGGTGGAAATTGTGGTGGAATTGGGCTCTTCACGTGCTTATATTGAGTGAAACTCACTCTTATGTGCCAAATCAGCAAGAAGTGCTTGATTCCTTTAGCTCGTGATGACTGTATCGAATTGTTTATGGATAGATTCGGGGTATTTCGAGGTTGATTCTCGAGGCAAGGGCTTGTTGGAGTAGAGTTTTGCACGACTTGAGGTAAGTAACACTTCTAAACTTATTTCTGAGGGTATGAAATCCCAAATTACGTGTTATATGATTAGTGTTGAGGTGACACGCATGCTATGTGATAGCCGTGTGGGCGTGCACCATAGTAATTTTGACTTAGTCAATTCCATGGAACTGTGTATCTACCAGATCTGAACATTATTATTGTACTCAATATGCTAGAGACTTGAGATGTGATTTATGGTAGAAAACATATTTAGGCTATATGCTTGTACTATTGAGACCCACAGTGGTCGATCGCTGCTATTGAGTTATTTGCTTAATTGTTGTTATGTACTCAATTGCATTCACCATTACATATCATATCTCAGTGTATATTATCGTATATTGTCACATTTTGTATCATTGATTTGGGCTTCTTAGCATGAGTTATGTGAGCCCGAGAGACTAGAGAGATTGATTACTAAGTGAGGCCGAGAGCCTATTTGTCTGTGACATTTATAGGATCAGGTTGCACGCCGTAGCAGGCTTTATTGATTCATGCCAGGATTTGGATTATAATAGCGCTTGGTTTGGATTTGCTCCTTCAGAGTCTGCACACCTACAATGAGTGCAGTTGCTATTGATTCATTTGCATTGGGCTGGATCTGCCCTGGATTTATTTGCATCTGGCTGGATCTGCCCTAGATTATTTGCATTTGTGCTGGATCTGCCTTGTACAGTGCTGAGTGATTGAGTGTGATGAGTGAGAATTAAGACAGTCAGGTTGAGTACTCCAAAAGTTTGAGTACGCGAGGCTTTCATTGTGATGCATCACATATGCTACGCATATTATCATGTAGATATAGAGATATTATAAACCTCACATCATTCAGACTTGACATATTTTATCCATTCTGAGTTTAATTGCTTAACCTGGAAGCATGCTAAATTCTGGTAATATTACCAATAAAATATGAATTTTTGAGATATTACTGCAATATTTTCCATAAATTTATGTACTGTTATTTCTCTATGTAGGGTGCAATGTTCGAGCTCGGCACAACTTTCAGTCCAAAGGTTACATTTGTTACTTATTGAGTTGGTTATACTCACACTACACCCTGCACTTTGTGCACAGATCCAGGTGTTTCCAGGCATAATGGTTGCTGATTCTCAATGTTCAGCCATATGGAGATTTTCGAGGTAGCTGTACTAGCGTCCTCAGACCTTGACTTTCCTCCCCCGATCCCTCAATTTTAGTTATTCAGTTTCAACTTTCTTAGTCAATGTTCCGGACATTGTATTTGTATAAACGCTCATGTACTCAGTGACACCCAGATTTTGGGAAACTTTTGTTGAATGTGATGGTTTTATCCTGTTTTATGAGATTTTCATTTTTTTAAACCTGTTTTAGTATATTTTAAATTTGAAATTGTTGGTATGTCTAATTTTTCAGCTTTCCTAGTATCATGATAGGCGCCATCACGACAGGTTGAGTTTTTGGTCGTGACAAGTTGGTATCAGATCCTAGGTTACATAGGTCTCACATGTCATAAGCAGTTTTAGTAGAGTCTTGCGGATCCGTACAGAGACATCTGTACTTATCTTCGAGAGGTTTCCGAACCCTTAGGAAAACTTCACATTCTTGTATTCTTGTAGTGCGAATTTATTGATTCCGGGAACTAAACTTCTGTTATTCTGTTCTCTCACTGATGGTGAGGACACCTGCTACCGAACCAGACAGACAGCCACCAGTACTACTGGCTAGGGCCATGAGATTTTTGGGTCGCGGTATGGGTCGCGATAGGGGCCAAGGTGCAGCTTGTACAGCAGCTAGAGCAGCACTTGCAGATCACAAGTTGCTCCAGCTAAGGAGCAGATTCTAGATGGGGTTGAGCCAGTGGGCCCAGCTCAGGCACCATATGTGCCCATTGTGATTCAAGGCCTTCAGGAGGCTCTACCCCAGATATTGAGTGTTTGCACCAACCTTGCTCAGGCGGTTTCTGTTTAGACCGCGCCAACCATTTCTCAGACCGGGGGAGGTACTCAGACTCCCGCCGCCCGAACTCCAGAGCAGGTGATGAAGGACTTCAGACACTAGAGGTACTACCAGCCTATCCGATTGTAGTTGCTCAACCCCGGGTGGGTCCCACTATGACTTATGAGGAGCAGAAAAGGCTATAGAGATTTGGGACCCTCGGGCCTCCATTATTCAGTAGGGATGAGTCAGAGGATGCCCAGGAGTTCTTGGATAGCTGCCAGTAGATTCTTCATACGGCGGGTATTCTGGAGACTAGTATAGTCTCCTTTAATACTTTTCAACTATCAGGGTCTGCCTTCAGATGGCGGGAGGCCTATGAGAGGAGCAAGCCAGTCGGTTCTGCACCACTTTCATGGCATGAGTTCTTCGTTCTCTTCTTAGAGAAGATTTTGCCACAGATCACAGGGAGGAGTTGTACATGCAGTTTGAGCAGCTACGTCAAGAGGGCATGTCTGTGACCCAGTATAAGATGAGATTTTCAGATTTAGCTCGTCACGCAGTTTGGTTGGTTCCCACTGAGAGGAGAGTTTTAGGAAGTTCATTGATGACCTCCACTACCAGTTACATTTTGTTATGAGTCGGGAGAGTGTGTCCGGTGCAAAGTTCGACGAGGTGGTTGATATTGCTCGGCGTCTAGAGATGGTTCATAGTCAGCAACGTGAGGAGAGAGAGGCCAAGAGGCCTCTGATTCGCTCAAATTACGCTCAAATAAATAATGTAAGGCGGTCGGTGTAAAATATAATAACCCAACAAGGTTGGGGTCGAATCCCACAGGGAATAGGTGTGAAAAGGTTACTTGAATAGTGTGAAACTTGACTTAAGTCATAATTCTATTCCTTTATCTTAATAAGTGAATGATGTAATTGTCAAGATAACTATTTTGTTGTGAGAGTGTAATTAATTTTCTTGAGGAAACCAAGGTTGTGTCCCCATCAATGGAATGTAATGCTATCGGTGTTATTATGATATATTTCTAATGAGGTCCTTTGATCTGCAAATGGTTTCTAAGTGACTACCCAATATTTCCCAATAGTTGGGTAGTATTTTCTCTTTATGATTTGCCCAAATACAAAAGAGTTGCAATTAAGAAAACTAAATTATGCCAAACAGATTACACTTATTCCTAAGCGATTTTATTAACAAGGTTTAAAGCCTTGAGTTTTTAAATTTGATTCTACCAAACCCTAACCCACTTTTCCAATTAAAGATAGAGTAAAATGGAATTAGTTAATGTTTGCAACCACCAATAATAAATGAAGCATAAGAAGTGAATAAATATCAACCAACCATTATATATATTCAATGGTAAACACCCACTAACAATACACCCATTTAGGGTCCACAACCTTAGTATTTAAAACTATCTACTCATACTAGATCCAAGAGCAAAGCAATAAATAAAGTCATAAAGCTTACAAAGATACATGATTCTCTCTTCAAAAGCTTCCAAAATAAAGGTGGATTTAATGCCTTCAACATAGCCTCTTTTTTCAGACAAGATGTCCCACCTAAACCCTAGTAAATCTATTTATAGTGGACCAAAAGTCGGGGTCAAAGTTGGACAAAAATGCCCCTATAGAACCCATCTGCGACCGCAGAATGGTCGCAGACCAAGTATGCGGTCCGCATATTTTCAACGGCCATTGCATAATCACACGCCCAGTTGCCAAGTTCTCCATCGCATTTCCTTTCTGTGGTCCGCATAGTGATTATGCGGCCGCAGACTTCATCGCAAAGTGTTCAAGCAAAATCTCATGTTGCAATTGTGCGGTCATTATGCTGTCGGCAGAAGCATTATGCGATCGCATAATGGACCGCATATTCTTCCCTTCCATAGCTGAAAAACATGCTTCGCCCTACGGTAGGTTTGCAGTCCGCGTATTACTTGCGCGGTCACAGACTTGTCGCATTTCTGCCCTTCTATGGGTTTTTGACTTATTTTCCATGTTTTTGGTTCTTCAAGTCTCGTACACTACAAAACACCAAAACTTTATAAGAAATAACTAAAAATGCTTTAAAAGATGAGCTAAAGTCTATGTAATTAGAATCAAAAGTGTTGAAATTTTGCGGCGCATCAACACCTGCAACATAGACTCTTGCTTGTCCTCAAGAAAATAAAACAAAATCATCCTTTCCTATACTACTGTGTTTCCAACATATCACAATACATCAGTGACTGTAGATGGTTTTGACTATCAGCTAACAAGCATGTAACTTCTTATATTCAAACCTTCGTGGAAGACAACGATCATTTAGCAATTCGACTAATCAACTTGTAAACATCGAGCCTCAAGCAAAATGATAGAATGCTACCAATAGCTACGTGTGCACTTGTATTCTACTTCAGGAACCTAATTTCTGCTAAATCTTGTTATTCATGCGTGCTTACAACAAAGAGAAACCCCAACTCACACACATGTACAGGGGATGCAATCAAACACTCTTTTACTTAGAACGAAAGCTACATGATACAAGTATCAGTCCATATGCTTGCCATTATTTTAACTCGCTGCTATCTCAGGAATGATTGGTTGTAGATCGTCAAGGACTTTTCACAAGTTCTAGTTTAGGCTTCGGGACGAGTTAGATGAATATTTGGCAATGTAGTGGCTATACCCTCCATGAACTCTACATACAGTTTGCTTCATTACTACATAGCACTTATTGACCTCGAGTTACGGACATAGAACCACCTCAAAGTATTTCTTCAGTTTTTACAAGATTCAACTCCATTTCTCTTTTTTTGTTTTCTTTTTTTTCTTCTCTTTTTGACAATTGTTTTTCTTTTTGGAGCTTGAGTATCTTCATATATATAACTTTGAGGTTTTTGTGGCTTTTTTTTTTTCTTCTATACATAGTAGTCAATCTTACCAATTTCCACTTTTTACCGGCACCCCCAACTTAGGCTTTTAGCCTCATTATTAATCGTTTAAGGAAGGATGGGGTTCAAAGGAGGGAGTTATTTCACAAGGGATAAAGGTTTATAATGTGGTAGGCAAATCAAAGGTTAAAGGCTTAATGTGGGTAACTAGGGTAATTGATCTACCAGGGAGGTCAATTTGGTCAAAATTAGCCAGCAGTCACAAAGAGAACCAATGATCATTTCAACATTCAATCATTAACCTCAGAGTTGCATTAAGAAACCAATCAGGCATGTTCTAGACATCACAAGTTAAGCATAAGCATTATTTATACAAATCCTCACTCACTCACAACAAATGAACTGTTCGACTCCGAAAAATTTCAGCCCTCAAGTGAATGCAAGGCAACTGAAAGCTTCATCACATGATAATTGAGATTCTATGTAAGCATAAAGTCAAAGGGCGGGCCTCAAGTTCACAAGAATGACTAACCATTTTTGTTTTATTTTTTTACACAAAATTAGGATGGTACAATTTATTCAACAAAAATTCATTACATGCTTGAAGCTAGAACAATAAACACCAAACAAGTCAAAACATATTGTGCTACTACCATGGTTCTATTATTACACCCTGGAAAAGAACCCGCCGAAGAAAAGCCAAGGGGAATTCATTGCTATCTACCAATCTACATTATTAAAGTAAAGAGTTTATGTACATGTTTCTCACGAAAATTTTACTACCCCACCCCAACCAAAAACCATGCATTGTCCATTGCATAGAGAATGTAAAAGCAAAGTTTAGGGGCTTCCAGGGGCGCACTAGGCGCTAGAGGGGCTATAGCATCAAGGGCAACTGTGGGGTCAGATACTGGCACTATGGAAGCAACAGGTGGAACCTCGGGCCGTGTGGTGGTATCTGAGGCTAGAATGGGAAGCCCCACCTGTTGTGGAGCTGGGTTTGGGACCTGTGAACTGCTAGCCTCTCCCAGTGATGGCTGCATGGTCGATGGATTGGCCTTAGCGAACAAGTCCGCAATAGAGTGTGCAATTGATGTCTGCACATCTGCTTCCTCTTCATCATGTGTATCTGTAGACTACATCTTGTTTGCCTATGTTGTCCTATTGATCCTCAGTCTCCTTAACCAATGCTTCCTCATCAGTTTCCTTTTCATCCGTTTCCCCCTCAGACCCGTCGGATTCTTCTTCTGAATGATCCTCTATGTGCACAATAGGGCCCGAAGTCTGTGAAGCCTTAGTACCATGGCTCACCTCAGGGACCACCTCAGCGGACATGAGGTTATTGAAGTCAAGGCCAAGGCTAGGAATCTGGGAGGTACCAATGCCCTGCTCCCCTGCCTTTGGAAGAAGAGAGGTAAAATGAAACTCTAGGTTTTGCATTTTGAGCAGCTCTGACTTTAGCTCAGCTACCTCCTTCTTAAGTTGAGGCATGTCATTCGCATCGCTCAACACTCTCAAGACGCACTTCAATGTGCTTGAGCCGATACTCATAAGATCGATGCTGTTTTTGAAGATCAGTGACTGAGGTTTGGATCATGGCATGTGCTTGCCGGATGAGAGATTGAAGTACTTTCAGTAATTTGTCTACTTTAGCATTTGCATGTTGTGCCAGTAGACCAAGCTTTGAGAGAGCAGGCAATGAGGCAGGTAGTGGTGCAGTGGCTGCTCTAGGAGTGGATGTGGAAGTGGCTGCTACAAAATGAGTGTCCGATGAGGTAGCAGGTGCTGCTGAAGCTGGAGGAGGAGTGAGTGAAGGCTCTGTTGGATTGTCGACCACTGTTTTTGTAGCATCATTTATCTAGGTGAGGTCGATATCGTGAATAGCTTTTGTTATGCGGTCAAGTTTGGGGACAGCAGGAGCCGTCACAACTTTACACAAGGCATGGATTAGGCATGGAAAATGGAGAGAATTCGATGTCTGGTTAGCCCGGATCCCAATCTCACGGTATATAATCTCTCCCACATCAACCTTGATTCCCGTCATAATTCATGCAATGACGATTTCCTTCTCGATGCTTATATCTGTTTCATTTCTTGAAGGCATTAGACGGGAACAGACAAAACTTAGCCAGTACCAACCTTCTTGGGTAAGATCCCTCTTGTGGATCATTTGGCGTGGTGCAATCTAGGACAGAGGCTACCCAAGCACGCTCGGATTTCTTGTTTTTAAGTTTTTCGTCATATTCTGCGGTGCCTGCTTCCCAATCCTCAAAGTATAAATCATTGATTATCCCTGTATCACAGAGAACTTCAACTATGCGGACTAACACAGAGTCCAGGAACCTACGATTTGTCTTTTGTTCCGCGTTCCTGGATGCAACATAGGCAGCATAGAATTCCCTTGTGAGTGTCTCATTGTACTCTCCTGGGACCTGACTGAAGGACTCCAACCCCCTCTTTTCTATGTTTCCTAGTACGTGGGAATAGTGTTCTTTTTAACAGTTCAAACTGAGCTGCTTCTCTTCAAGGATTTTTCTATTTCCTAGGCCTTCCCGGTACAGGGTCTGAGAGACCGAAACCCCAAACCTGAGATCTTCATCATTTCTTCGGCGTGCTTCAGCATGGAGGTCAATAGGTGGCACATGATCAGTATGTGCCTCCTCCTCTTCAGACTGGGAGGAATGCTCAGATGTCCTTCTGGTTGTGTCAGTTCGAGTGCGTTTAGATTGATGTGCTTGTTGGCTCAAAGCAGCTGCCTGTTTGTTTCCTCGAGTGGAGGTGATCGCACTGCGAGAGGCTTCTTTGGTGCCATTCCTATCATTGAAACAGTGGGTAAGTGGTTGATACAGCATAAGAAACATATTGAGAGCGTATGAAGAAAGCAAGAACATTTGCGATGAGTTATGCGATCGCATAACAGCTATGCAAACCGCAAACCCATCGCACAGTAAAATCACTCAGGAGCCAAAACGAGTATGCAATCGCAAAAAGGACCGCAAAACAAGGTATGCGATCACAGATTGTCGCATTTTTGCTCACCAGATGGGGCAATTTATCTGCCTCAGTTTGCGACTGCAGAAGTCCTTCTTAATAAGACACCTAGGGCACCAATATGCGATGACTCTACGGACCGCGAACCCGTTATCGGGACCGCATAAACCGTCTTCCTCAGTCAAAAGGTTGACCCTTTTACTAACAGACTCCCTACACCCAATCTCAGAACTTGCACACTCATGCCACGGAAAAATTACCCAACCCCCTGGTCTATACTCCTAGCATGTGTATTAGGTATCTCAACCTATTCTAGCCCTATTATTAGTGTGCCCCCAAACAAAAAAAGTTTTGAATCAATTGGACACACATCGATCCCCACAACAAGAAATTGAGAAGAAGGGGAAAGAAAGAGGTGCAAACACATGACCTTATTCAACGTAATTAAGAAAGAAAGGGAGGAAAATTACATACCAGATGTCTGAGCAATTGAAGAATTTGTTCTGAGATGTGAACCAGGTGACTTCTTTCTGCAATTTCGAACTTTTTTTTTGGTTGTGATTTTGTGTGTTTAATCCAATGTTATTTTTTCTTTTCATGTTCTTCTCTTTTTTTGTGTTTTTTGATTTTGTTTGTGTTGTGTGGCGCTGGTGTGTGAGTGGGAGTGAGGGTGTGCAACTGGCATGCAAAAGGAATCGGGTTTAATACCTGTGAGTTTTGCGGCGGACAAGTGGATCATATAACACATTATGCAATCGCATATGTGTTATGCGATGAGTTAGTGACTGGGTCGCTCAACTTCACTTCGTGATGCATTCTGCGGCCGCATAACTGTTCTACAACCGCAAAAATAGAGATCCCACCGCATTTTTTATGACCAAACTTGCATTTTTTTCTGACTGTGTCTGCGACCACTATGCGGTCCGTAAAGGCATTATAAGATCGCATAGTTGTCGTAGACCACAGGTCCTTCTTTTCTTCATTATCCTCAGTCCTTGCACCCTGTTTCATTGTATTTTGAGCTATCGGCATTCTTACACACACGTCAAACTGCTCAACACTAACAACTAAACCTACAGAAATGAAAATCCAACAAAAGATTGTTACCACACATGGGTTGCCTCCCAAGAAGTGCTTAATTTAACGTAGCAACACGACGATGTTGACCCCGTTTGGGCTTCTCAGTGGTGGGGAATGGTGTAGGACTATCCTTGAGAGCAAATTGTTCTACAAGTGCCTTTCTCTTGTGGTACCGAGGTAATGCTTGACCCATTGGCCATTTACTTTCAAAGTTCGAGTCCCGTCCTCCGACAACGATTCAATAGCACCATAGGGGGATAAATTCACAACTTTGAATGGGCCACACCATTTGGATTTGAGTTAGCCCGGAAATAACTTGAGTCTTGAGTTAAAGAGTAAGACCAAATCATCAGATTCGAATTCCCGCTTCAAAATCTTCTTGTCATGAACAAATTTCATTCTCTCCTTATACATGGTTGCACTCTCATATACATTGAGACGGAATTCTTCCATCTCACTGAGTTGTGTCATTCTTAGGTTAGCAGCTTCGACCCAATCAAGATTCAAGTTTTTCAATGCCCACATGGCTTTATGTTCAAGCTCCACTAGCAAGTGACACGCCTTACCAAAAAGCAACCGGTACGGTGAGGTGCTAATAGGAGTCTTAAATGATGTGTGATATGCCCACAATGCATCATCTAGCTTCCTTGACCATTCGGTCCTATTTACATTAACCGTTTTTACTAGGATGTTTTTGATCTCCCTGTTGGAAACTTCAACTTGGCCACTCGACTGAAGATGATAAGGCGTGCCCACCTTGTTCTTGACTCCATACTTTTCAAGTAGCTTGGTGAAGGCCCTGTTGCAAAAGTGAGAACCACCATCGCTAAGGATGGCCCTGGGGGTACCAAACCGTGTGAATATGTTCTCTTCAAGAAAGCAATCACACTCCTTGCCTCATTGTTGGGCAAGATGATTGCCTCGACCTATTTGGAGACATAGTCCACAGCCACCAATATATATGTCATGCCATAAGAGCTCACGAAGGGACCCATGAAGTCTATCCCCCACACATCAAAGATCTCGACCTCCATTACAAAGTTCATAGGCATCTCATGTCTTTTAGAAATTGACCCTTGCCTTTGACATTGATAACATGCCTTGACCATTTGATTTGCATCTTGGTAGATCGATGGCCAATAGTAGCCTTATTCGAGCATTTTTGCCGCAGTACAATTTCATCCATGATGGCCCCCAACAGGGGATTCATGGCATGCCTTGAGAATTGGCATTACCTCATCTTCCAAAACACACCGCCAGATGATGTTGTCGGCACAATTATGGAACAGAAAGGGTTTCTCCTAATAGTAGTGCCTACGGTCCCGTAAGAACTTTTTTCTGATAAGCTTCCAATCTGTCAGGAACAAGGTTGCTAACCAAAATTTTAGCGATGTCGGCATACCAAGGAGGGAATGTGCTAGACAATGCCAATATGTTCTCAACTGGAAAGGCATCATTAATTTCAAGGTTTTCTTTTGGTCACCCTGCCTCTTCAAGCCTAGATAAGTGATCTGTAACTTGATTTTCTGTGCCTTTCCGATCCTTGACTTCAAAGTCAAACTCTTGCAACAAAAGGACCCACCTAATCAATCTTGGTTTAGCATCCTTCTTTGCCATAAAATGGCAGAGAGCATCATCATCGGTGTAACCCCAACAAATAGTCCCGGAAATTTTCAAAAGCATAGACAATGGCAAGCAGCTCTTGCTCTGTCACAGAGTAATTCATTTGTGCTCCATTGAATGTCTTGCTTGCATAGCAGACAGGATGGAGGATCTTGTTATGACGTTGACCAAGTACTGCCCCAATAGCTACACTACTGGTGTCACACATGAGTTCAAATGGAAGGGACCAATCAGGTGTGATAGTAATAGTTGTCGTGGTGAGCTTTTATTTCAATTTCGCAAATGCTTTGAGACAATTCTTGTCAAACACAAACTTTGCATCATTTTCAAGGAGCTTGCACATGGGATTTGCAATTTGGGAGAAGTCCTTTATAGAACACCAATAGAAGTCGCCATGCCCCAAAAAGCTTCGAACACCTTTTACTGGAGTGGATGGAGGAAGCTTGGAAATGATTTTGATCTTTGCTCGGTCAACCTCTATTCCTTGTTTGCATATTTGTGGCCCACAACAATGCCCTTGTCCACCATGAAGTGTCACTTTTCCCGGTTTAGCACAAGGTTAGTTTCTTCACATCTTTTGAGCACTTGTCTCAGGTTTTCAAGGCAATGCTTAAAGGAGTTACCCACAACAAAGAAGTCATCCATAAAAACCTCTAGGAAACCTTCCACCATGTTCGAGAACATTGACATCATGCACCGTTGAAAGGTAGTCGGCGCATTGCATAGACCAAATGGCATACACCAAAAGGCAAAGGTCCCATATGGGCATGTGAATGTTGTTTTCTCTTGATCTTCTAAGGCGATGTTGATTTGGTTATAGCTAGAATTTCCATCCAAGAAGCAATAGAATGACCTTCCCTCTAGCGGATCAAGCATTTGATCAATAAAAGGCATAGGGAAATGGTCCTTGCAAGTAGCACTGCTTAGCTTCCGGTAGTCCATGTAAGCTCTCCATTCGATCATTGTTCTCGTTGTGATGAGCTCATTTTTTTTCATTTTGAATCATGATGATGCCTCATTTTTTCGGCACACATTGCACTGGACTCACCTATGGACTATTAGCAATGGGGTAAATTGTAACGGCCCGAACGGTTGTTTTGAGAATTTAAGCTCCATTCGGTGACGTAAGATCTTGAATAGCTTCATATTATGCATATAGACTTGCGTGCATGGTTGAATTCCGTTACTAGATGATTTGGGGTTGAATTGGAAGAAAGAATCTAGTTTTGGAAGCTTAAGCGGTGAGAATTTGACCGGAATTTGACTTTTGAGTAAACGGCTCCGGAATGGGTTTTGGATAATCTCAACAATTTCCGACTTAGGCGCGCATCCGGATTTGGATTTGGAGGTCCGTAGGGTAAATTGGAGCATTTTGGCGAAAGTTGGAAAATGGAGAAGTTTGACCCATAGTTGACTTTTGTTATAATGGACATTAGCATTTTTGGTGTTGTTTGATGTGATTTGAGACCTGGAGTGAGTCCGTGATAGGTTATGGAACTTTTTTGTGTGTTTTGACAGGGTCACAGGGGCCTCGCATGTGTTTCGGATGGGCTAGGCCAATTTCCTCCATTTTTGGATTGCTGGTTTCTGGTGTCTGATACCATTCTTCACGATTGCGAAGTGCCTCTCATGTTCGCATAGTGTTCTACTAGCTCTCTTGATTTTCCTTCTTTGCATCACATAGTATGCCTCGATCACGTAGCCTTGTACATCACCTTCATCGCGTTCGCGTCCCCCCTTCCGCGTTCGCGTAGCTAAAACCAGGCCCTGGGCATTAGTGGTCTTTACTCTTCGCGTTCGCATGTACCCCTATGCATTCGCGTAGGTTCTCGTTCTCTCTTCTTCGTGTTCGCGAAGGGCTTTTCTTGGCATCTTCATTTTTCTTCTTCGCGAACGCGATTCTTCCTCCGCGTTCGCGATGCATAATGACCTGGGCAAAATATAAGATCTTCAAATCAAGGGTTAGGCCATTTTTATCATATTTTGACTTGTAGAGCTCAGTTTTGAGCAATTCCTTATGAGTTTATCAAGAAAATCGATTGGATAAGCGCTCTTCGCCTAGAATTAAATATATTCCATGATTATATCTTTGTTTTTATCATTTAATTTGTGTTTTGAGTTAAGGAAAATGGTGGTTTTTGAAGAAAGTTTTCGAAATGAAAAATCATGATTTGAATGGCGAAATGGTATCGGAATTTGATAATTTTGTATGGTTAACTCGTATCGGAATGGGTGTTCGGATTTTGTAAAAATTTTTGGGTTCTAAAGTGCGGGCCTAGGGGTCGACATTTGGACCAATTTTTGGAATTTGTTAAAGATTGAGACTTTATGATCCGGAATAGTTTCTTATGAGTTTTATTTGTGCTTTGAAATAATTTTGGTTAGAGTTGAGCCGTCCAGAGGTCTTTTCACCCGAGAAGTTCATTTTAGATTATTGGTTTGTCTCCTTTGAGGTAAGTATGATGCCTAACCTTGTGTGGGGGATTTTACCTTTGGATTGAGTCTTCAGTGTTGCTTGTAGTCCATGTACGCAAGGTGACGAGTACGTGCTCGGACTTATTTGTTGAAAGTTAGCCTTTTAGGGTTCATAACTCCTTATATTCACTGAGTATTAAGTTGTTCTTGATATGATTGAAATTCCTATTTACTAGATTCACCTCTACATGCTTTAATTAGAATGGATTGCTTTATGATTCACTCTTATTGCTTATATGACTCTTATTTGACTTAACTAGAGATTTTTACCTCTCTTATTGCCATACTATCTTTTCATAACTGCTTGTCTTATTTGGGAATCATTATTATCTCTCCTGATATTGTTTAGTCTTAATTGAAATTGTTTTATATTTTCGTAATTGCCCAACCCAAAAAGAAGTTCAGATATCCTACATTTGGTTGACATGTCCTTATTTGGAATTGTTTGATTCGTGTTAGTTCCCTTGTTATAGTTGAACTATATATTGTGGGACCGTTGTTACATATTATTCTCTTCCTTGTTGAGTTGTTCTGATTACGCCTAGCATTCTCTACTGTGGTTATTCCTTCTGAGCTAGTTCTACCATTTCTTGTGATCTAAAGTTGTTGAGTTGATTTACTTGCTGCACTCTTGTATTTATTTTCATCGTTGTTGTTGTACCTGTTAGTGTGATGCACGAGGTTTCTGCCATGTGGTTGTTGTTATTGTGATGCACGAGGTTTCTATCATGTAAGTGTTATTGGGGTTGCACGAGGTTTCTGTCGTGCTGTTATTTCATTTGATATATGCACAAACGGTGTGACAATATATATAAGTTGCACATGTGTCGAGCAAAGGTGGGAACATTATAATGCACGTGTGGCGAGACAAGGCTGTCACTTACTATATTATTATTGCACACGTGGCGAGACAAGGTGGGCTATGTCAGGGATTGGTTTGTGATGAATTGTGATGGCCTGGGGGTTGCCTTGCCCTTGCGAGATAGGCCTCCATTGGTTTTGTTGTCCTCAACCTTGGTAGGGATTCTTTTGATAACTTCCTTGAGAGTTGTTGACATAATTTGCTTCCTCATAATCCTCATTTGACATGGGTTGAACATCTTCCACCACGTTCACCTTTTTTGTTTGGCTTTCAGTGAACATCTATGTCAACACATTAACGTTGGTGGCAAGCCCGACAATTACTTGATCTCTTTTTTGGTTCTCCTTAATCATGTTGGCCAAGGAAGGAGTACCATATAAAATTCCACCCGTGGTGTCCTCTAAGTGCCACGCTTGTTTATGTTTTGCCAATTTTTCAAGGATTTGTGTGATCATCGCAAATGTTTTATCCATAAAAGATGCATCAGCTGCATTTTTGCCTATAGATTGATTCACCGGATCCAAGCCCATGTAAAATTTCTCTAACAAGATAGTATTGAATTGATCTCATGGCTCATATAGGTGTTCTCTCGGTAATTGCTTGAAAAAGAAAATTTTATCCCAGAGCTCAGACTTCTTGCTTTGCGGGAACCATTTAGCTAGGAAAGCTCGGACGAGTTCAGGCCAAGAATAAATGGAATTAGGTGGTAGATTTTGGATACATTTCCTTGCCTCTCCGGCTACTGAGTACTTGAACACCCTCAGCCTTAGAGCATCATCTGAGACGTTATTCTGCTTGTGCATCTCACACACACCCAAGAAATTTCTGACCATCATCGGTGGAATTTCTGAAAAACCCCTCTACTTTGAGCATTAGGATTAAACCGTGTTCCACCTTGAAGGTGGCAGCATCAACTCTTGGAGGGACAATGGCATTTGTATCCTTGACGTACTCATCTATATCCGCAAAAGAATTCTCTTCATCTTCCTACTCGGCCATGTTTTCCTACTAACACTAAGAAAAGCAAGCAACATGTGATGGAATAGAAGAAGACGTAAAGTAAAGCACACACTAAATAGTAATTTCAATACCGTATTCCCCGGCAACGGTGCCAAAATTTAATACGCTCAAATTACACTCAAATAAATAGCGTAAGGCGGTCGGTGTCAAATATAATAACCCAACAAGGTTGGAGTCGAATCACACAAGGAATAGGTGTGAAAAGGTTACTTGAATAGTGTGAAACTTGACTTAAGTTGTAATTCTATTCCTTTAGCTTAGAAAGAGAATGATGTAATTGTGAATTAACAAGATAACTATTTTGTTGTGAGAATGTAATTAATTTGATTGAGGAAACCAAGGTTGTGTCCCCGTCAATGGAATGTAATGCTATCGGTGTTAATATGATATATTTCTAATGGAAGGTCCTTCGGTATGCAAATGATTTCTAAGTGACTACCCCATATTTCCCAATAATTGGATAGTAATTTCTCTTTATGGTTTTTCCAAATACACAAGAGCTGCAATTAAGAATAACCAATTTATGCCAAATAGAACCCACGTACTCCTAAACGATTCTATTAAACAAGGTTTAAAGCCTTGAGTTTTTTATATTCAATTCTACAAAACCCTAACCCACTTTTCCATGTAAAGATAGAGTAAAATGGAATTAGTCAATGTTTGTAACCACCAACAATAAATGAAGCATGAGAAATGAATAAATATCAATCAACCATTATCTATATTTTCAATGGTAAACACCCATTAACATTACACTCATTTAGGGTCTACAACCTTACTATTTAAAACTGGCTGCTCATACTAGAATCCAAGAACAAAGCAATAAATAAATTCATAAAGCTTACAAAGATACAGGATCTTCTCTTCAAAAGCTTCCAAAATAATGGTGTATTCAATGCCTTCGATGTAGCCTATTTTTCAAACAAGATATCCCATAAAATTCCTAATAAATCTATTTATAGTGGACCAAAAGTCGGAGTCAAAGTTGGAAAAAAATGCCCCTGCAGAACCCATATGCGCCCGCAGAATGGTCGCAGAACAAGTACGCGGTCTGCATATTTGCAAGGGTCATCGCATAATCACAGGTCTAGTTTCCCAGTTCTCCATCGCATTTCGATTCTGCAGTCTGCATAGTGATTATGCGACCGCAGACTTAATCGCAAAGTGTTCAAGAAAAATCTCCTGTTGCAATTGTGCGGCATGAAACACAGCACCCCAGGAAAAGGGACGTAAGTACGAAGAATATATCGAGTATGTAAGGCAGAAATGAAACGTAATAATAATAAGGTACTATCTCAGGGAGAGATAAGAGTCAACTTATGACTTCTGACTTGCCGCTGAGGGTCGTAACATGTAGAATAAAACCCATTCGTATATATAAATAAAACTACTGTATAGTAGTTCTGATTACATCATTCTCGTGGCGGTAATTGCCCAACTGATCAGTGTTAACTGCCCGACGGGCCGTCGCACGATGGTAACTATGTAACTGCCCGACCAGTTGTAAATAATTATTCATAACTGCCCAACCGGCCGTAGCACGATGGTAAATAAATATGCATGAATGCCCAACCGGCCGTAGCACGGTGGTAAATATGTAACTGATGTGGTATCTCTAAACTACCCAAAACATAAGATAAATGTAGCTCTTAAATTTAAGCTCATATTTCTTGTAGAATACGATCTTAGACTTCTCGACAACAAAACCCACCATAGCTTTGGACTGAAACAGCAAGTCTGTGAAGTATTTAATCCATCAACCTTTTGATTTAACTTGAAAGGCAGAGAAAAATAGGGCTATTATCATATCACATCTAACTAACTTCAATAGAGATTAGAATAACTTGATACAAAAGCAAGTAAAAGACCATATAAAGGTGCAATCATTTAATTGGTATTCAAAATAGTGTACATGTTTCGGGAACATCGATTTGTTCTACATATGTTCACGATATCACATCAATATCAGATATGAATAACATAGATATCCTTAACTGCTAAGAATAGCACTACTTATGGAATATCATCACATTTACGTATCGTTACTTGGATCATGCCAAAAGAAAGAAGGATTAGCCTTGACATACCTGAGTCGATTTTTTGAGAAAGATTACACCGTACTCCCTTAATATTGCAAAATCTCATGTTAATTAGTGCTCTGAAATCCTGGGTCTTGAAATGTTGAAAATGCTATAGAATATCATAGGTTTGAATTCCTCTAAATCCTTGAATTTCTCACAGTTATCAGATATATGAATATTAATGGATATGTGACTTTTTTATGTTCTTACATATCTCATTCTCTTTGTAAAATGGTGTACTATTTACCTATGAGTGATAGGAAAATTACCTTTAAGACATATATCATTCTCTTTCTAAAGTCATAGGACAAGTTGCCACCTAGACTAATGAAATCTGAGTCATTCCTAGGATTAGGGTGTTGCTGCCACAGGGGATTCTTAATCTTATTTTATAATTTATCAATTAATTAGGTAATGTCTCGTGATCCGATAATTAACAAATTACCCACATAATTAAGAATTATCTCAAATTACTTAAAATACTACTCATTTTTTAATATACTTTATATATACCGTACTATCATGGTCTTGTGGTACCATATAAAATTAATACATATACTATTATTTCATTAAAACACCCATGTTTACATATATATTTTTCAACTTCTAACTTTTTTCTAATCTCATATAAATAGTAAAATTTTTTGTATGCTTAATTCTTAGAATGGTAAAAAGATAACCTTCTTTTCTTGTCAGAAAATAATTTTTATCTTTAGAATAAAGAAATTCTCATAAGCTTTCTTATATTATATGTATAATTGAAAGTTTTTTTTAAGCAATCCACTAGGCAGGTGCCTAGGGCTAGTTTTATTAATACTAAAAAAAGAAAAAGAACCACATAGGAAGAGTACAAATAAGGGGGACAATAGTCCAGTAGTGTTGCCCTCTATGCCTTGGCTATATAATCACTCCTTTGCGCCTCACATTGCCATTATCGTACCCTCACGTAGAGGAATCATGGTTTAGCTGCCGGAAAAGTCTCACGAGGGCATATAATCTCATTGCCATTTGGATATCTTTCCAAAGGCATAGGGCAAGAGCAACACGAACTGGGCTAAACCTTACCTAACTAATCCTATTGAGGCAAATAAAAAAAGCCTCACTAACTAGCAAGCATGTAAAAAGAAGGAACTAGCTCAAACTAAATATTCTATGATCATCACAAAGTTTATAACATACTCTGTGATGATATTACATAGAACTATACTAATGTGATGGTAAAATAAAAAGATGAAGAAACCACCATGGTGCTCTCTTTTCTCTAAGGTTGTGAAATCTTCAATTTTTATACGCTTGTCTTCCTCTGCAAATCTTTTCAAAATGTCTTCAAAATTCATGTTTTTTTCTTCGAACGATTGGACTTTGTAGATGTAGTTTGGGTAACCTTCTTTTGTTTGGCAACTCTCATTGGGAGTCGTCTTACGTTTGAATCTTCATTTATCCTGCCGTCCCAACTTTTATCCCTTGTACGAGACTTTCTACTTTTTCTGCTATGCATGGGTGATAAATCACCTTTTCTTGCTGCCTCTTCCCTACACTGTGGCAGCATTGCATCTTCTTCTCCCTGTTCAAAAAATTCTCTCCCCATATTCACAGGTTGTGGGGCATCTTGGACATTATCAATTGTTACCAAAGCAGATTCTCCATGTGTAGTTGCCACCATTGCATTACTTTGTTGTTGTCCGCTTTTTTGCAGTTTGTTCTTGCTTTTATTTGCAGGACATGTACTAAACGAAGTAGGATTTACAGGTATGGAACTTATCATTGCGTCGAAAAGCATTCTCTCCTCATCTGAAATATCTGGTTTAGTAGTCACCAGTTGTTGCTGCCCAAGTATTGCTCGATCTCCTGTAGGATTTGCATTTGAACCATTCTGCCTTGTATCTGCTGCTGCAGCTTGGCTGGGTCTTGTAGTTGGAGAATTGTTATTATCACCTCAGGTAATTTTTTTCGAAGATGTTGCCATCTCTTGAACAAAACTATCCGCTGGTGCAATTGATTTAGTTGCATTAGAAGAACTTCTGGGAATGAATGCTGGAGCATAAAGATTCAATTTGCTCGTGGATGCTGTTCTCCCATACGACTTTTGCTTAACTATAGAGTCAAGCTCCTCACCTGCACTATCTTGAGCATTCTCCTGTTCACCTTCTTCAGACAAGTATCCAACAAAGCCATCGCCCCAGTTCTCTTCATCATCCTCCTCTCGTTGATCTTGCCACAGCTTAGTTTTAATAGTCATTAGTCTCACATTTGCCTGTATTACCTCATTATTGTTTCTTGTTGACACCATAGGCTGCCCAGGTTCCCCTTCAAATTCCCCAAATGAATCCACTAACGGAGAGGGTACATCAAACACAAAGGTGTTTAATGTGACTAAAGGTTGTTTAACCATGTTAGCCTTCATAAACATTTCATTCTGAGCATTTTTGATAATCTGTTCTACATTAGGATTGGAGAAATGCAGAGTAGGTGCATTAGAACTTAGAGCTTGGACTCCAGTTAGTTCAGCCCCTACATTGTTCGTTGGGTCCTTTCGTCGAACATTCATATTTTTACCCAAACTAGCATTGTCTTGTTCTCCTAGATCATTGCTGGGCATTGGTACAATTTGTTTCGAGGCCTCTTGATTAGTTAAACCTGTATCAACAGCTTTTGCATCCCCAGAATCAGCAAGAACCTCGAATGCATTTGAGCTGGAACCAGTGGTAAGGTCATTTTGTCGAAAACTTTGTTTCTGTTGTTTTGGTGAACCTCCTTTCTTTGTAGGGGATTTTCTGGGGGTTACCACGTTCCAGTCTTCTCCCTTTTTGGTTTGATCCCTTCCTTTATCATCAGCCTTTAGATTACCAACCTTATATTCCATCAAATTGCCCTTAGTTCCTCTGAATTGCCTTCCAAAAACCTGGGTCTCACTAGAATTACAGACCCTAGGTGCTGCATTTTGCTCAGTGGGTTCACTGCCTTTTTTTTGTAGTTCATCTTCAGTTACAACCTGTGATGCCTTAGTACCTGAATTCTGTCCCATATCTCCTCGATCATTAGACTGAAATTGAATAGATTCATCAGCTCGAGCAACAAACTCCTTTAGAATTACTGCAGATGATGCAACAGTTGCATTATTAGATTGCAAAACCTGTTGACCAACTCCAGTTTCTTTTGGACCTGTAGAAATTGCAAAATCTAAGCCATCATTCTGTACATGTTTTTGAACCTTCTGAGACACCTCATTACTAACAAGATCACTTTTATTTTTCTCACCATTACCCTCCTTATCCTGAACAATCTGTACAACTGCTTCAGCACTATTGACATCAGTCTTTGATCATGTACCATCTGATAAAATTTTTGCAGCACATGGCAACTTATCATAGGCCTCTACAATAGGATTTAGCACATTGGATATCCTTGCTAACGCAGTTCTAGCAGGAACATCTCTAGATGGTTGTGGTGGACCCTTATCAATCTTATTAATACTAGTATCTATCTGAAGGCCTTTGATAGTAGCAAGATCTCCAGAATTACCAACAACTGCATGAATCTCACTCCCCATGGCAATTTGATTGCCTTCTGTTGATTGTACCAACTGTTGCTCAACTAAATTTTCTTTTCTTGCTTCACCTGTTTGTTGCATAGACCTTTTAGCATTATGATATTCCCTAGCATCACCCTGTAGCTTATCCATACTGCCATGCTCTTTCTCTGTATCCACTACTGCTGCATCATCCTTGCTTCCTTCGATCTTCCAACGATACTTTTTTTCTTCATGTCCCTGATGCTTACAACAGATGCAATATTTCGGGAGATAATCATATACAATCACTTGATGATATTCAACTAACTTCCCAGAATTAATATCAATTATATTAATCCTGACTTTCTTAGGATGTTTATCCATTATGTCTAGCAACAACTTAACCATATACGTATTTGGTCGCATTTGATCTCGCGTCGCTTTGTCTACAGCTAAAGGCTTACCTATTGCTGCAGCTATGAACAACAAGGATTTCCTTGCAAACAAATTTGCAGGCAGCTCAGGCATTGAAATCCAAACGACTGCCTTTGAGGTTTCTTCTCGTGGATTAAATCCCATTGTCCATGGGAATGATCTAGAGAAGTACATCCTCACCATTTGCCTTAATATTCCCAGTAGATTTTGACAGAACTTGAACTTAATCATCAAAGAGATCAAACCTTACCAATATGTGCCGATATTCAAGCTGTCCCACATTGCAATTACCTTTGACGTCAAACTATTTTGGAATTAATTATTGCAACTCCTGGATATCTGGTTTCCCATACGAGAATTTGAGAATTACAGCTTGATGTAATCCTTCTTCTATGGTGAATGCACTCACCTCTTCATTGGTGAATTCCACAGTAGGCTCTCTATGCACAAACGTAACTGGACATAATTCCAGCTTTGAAGATTTTGCGGCAGAATTTTTTTGTAACAGATGCGATGCATAGGACTGTTTTGTATTATGATTAGGGACTGTTTGCTGAGTGTTTGGGATTGCCTCTCCCACAGCCAAAGGCAGGGGAGAGGTCGCAGCAGCCATGGCTGCCTTCTTCGAGCAGTACAATCTTGAGAGAGAAAGTAGAGAGAAGGGAGAGCAAAAAACGAGTTTTTTCGGTTTAGGGTTTTTATAATTGAAAGTAGTAATATCAATAACTATATAAATTTTTTTTAATTAATTTTTTTCAAACTATTTTACAAAAACAATCCGCTCTAAATTCCATATCATTATATATATAACGGTATCAAGTTTGTTAAACTTACGGAGTCTTATATGACATAGTCACCAATCCTTCATAACCTCATGAATAGTCTTAATCCTTTCGAGCTCATATGGGTTACTACGACTTATCCTAATATTAAAGTACAGGATGTAACATCTTTCTCCCCTTTAGAACATTCGTCCTCGAATGTTTATACTTGGAGATGTACATACATACCCGTCAATTATAAATGTATATATCTTCCCGGGCTATACTCCAATGAAACAAATACCAGGCTCTCACGGGGTCAGGAGGCCGTCCCTCCCTAAAAATACTTCCTAATCCATTTGTCACCTACGATTATGTTAATTTATCTTCTAGTCACTGACACATACTAGTTGTAATCTTAATAACCGAGTTTATACTTTGCTTTCAAGCTAGCCTTGGTTTCCCTTAGCCCTTCAGAAGTAGTGCCAACTTACTCGTATACTAATCATATTAATTGAACAATTTGCGTTAATAAGATCGAACATTACCCATAGTCACAATACTTACGCATCATTCGGTGTAGCCTCTGTGTCTTGACGACCTGCCAAAGCATATATGCAGTTCCGACTACCGCCGGAGCTAGATGCTCCACCCTTGCCTCTACCTCTACCAGCTGATGCCTGAGGGCCTCGTTCTTGAGGGCGTACTGAAGAGGAGGAGCCTGTTATAGATCTGGTGGGATGAACCATCCCGCTTATGTCATTCATAGGACAATCCCTCATGTAATGACTAGGGTCTCCACAGGTTGTAAGGCCTCGTGAAAATCTCTACTCAAAACCCGAGAGCTCGTAGTGCCAAGTTAGGAATACGTGTTAGAAATTTGTAAAATGCGGTCTAGTGTGCGGTCGCATAACAGCTATGCAGACCGCATACTCGCCGCAGAGTGAAGCAGTGTGCTGGTCAATTTTGAGGTCAACTATGCGGCCATTTATGCGATCATATAATCAATATGCGGGCCGCATAGTCATCGCATAATCCCCTTTGAATTTTGCGAGGGGCAGTTCTGCGGTGCATTATGCGACCGCATAATAGGTATGCAGACTGCATTTCTGTCGCATACCCAGACAGTGTGTTCAGGTTTTGGGACCACTTTTGCGGTCCATTTTGCGGGCCGTATGTCAGGTATGCGATCGCAGATCGCGTCGGGGCTCCTATTTTCTAACTTTTAAAACCCGACCCCATCCCATTAAAAACACCCATGAGACCTCTCTTATGTGATTTTTACTGAAAATAGAGTGAGAGAGGGAGCTCTAGAGGGAGAAACCAATCTCTTAATCCTTGCCAAATTTTTGAACTCTCAAGCAAAAATTGTTAGGCTTTCACCCCAAGAGGTAAGAAACTTGAGCCCTAATCTCTGGTTTCGAAATTCACACTAGAAAGAGTACTTAGCCTGGGGTTGATGGGCATAAGAATGGATTTCTTGCATGCATATAAGATCATAGAGTATTGGGAGGTTCTGAATTAAAAAGAAAGAAATTGGGGTATAAAATGATAGAAATCTATCACAGAAAGGACCTAAGATCACAATGCACCCTTAGTGCTTGATAATATGCTCAAACGAGCTAGAATCTTAATCTTGTCTCTAATTCTTGGTTCAATTTGTAAATCTTATAGAAAAGATTGAAGTGCTAAGAGTTAAAAATTTTGTAAGAATTAAGGAAAGCTTTATTGAGGTATGTATGGGTAAAACCACGTCTTTTAGAAATTGAGCTCCGTTGGTGTTTGTGTAATGTTTACAGTGAAAATGGTAACAACAATTAAATTTACAAATGGGATTCTAAAAATACGTGATCTATTCTCGAGATAGTTTGGAAGGGTGATTAATTGACACGACCCAATTTCCAACCCGGTCGTGATGGCGCCTCTCGTGAAGACAAGGCCAGCCAAATAACCCAAATCATCTCTTTAACAATTACTCAACATAAATGAATAGATAAATACAGCTTAACGACAATACTAACCAGTACGTACAACCCAACACAACCCGACCGGGGTGTCACAAGTCACGAGCATCTATAGGAGTCTAAATACCACTACAGGGCCAACAATATACAGAATGAAGTTTAGAACCAAAGGAAGTAACCCGGTGCCGCGAACGCTGGCGGTCACTCTGCTCAGCTACAATAACAATACCTTCAACCCGCTACCGGGTGAAATAATACCTGCATCTGCATGCGAGGTGCAGGGAGTAAAGTGAGTACTCCAACTCAGTGAGTAACAAAAGTAAATAATAACTGAGCAACAAGAAATCACGTAAAACAACCAACATGCTGTATAGAAGCCGGGTATAATTTTCTGAGAAAACAGTGAAATCTGTGAGATATTTAGAAATATCTTGGCTCAGTTCAAATCTCCTTTGAAAATGATCTTTTCAATAATTACAGGAACGATTTCAAAACAGTTAGTGCTGATAAGCACAGAAAAATCCGCCCTCGGGCATAAGTACCACAGTATAGCAGGTAAAAATGCAATTAAGTATGCAAGATGAGCACATAAAAGTTCGCCCCTCGGGCATAGCTCAAAACGGTACCAGCCCCTCGGGCTCAATATCAACCGCTCAGAATAGTATCAGTAAAATCAAGTAAACAATAGGAACTAGTGAAACATAGCAAGAAACTATCTTTGGAAACAATTAATAAAACAAGTATGCTCAAGTATGGTCAGTCATTGTTACCTGACCGGTCAGCCATTGTTACCTGACCCAACGCGTGTTCCAGTGCCATTGTTACCACTGGTCAGCCATTGTTACCTGACTGGTCAGTCATTGTTACCTGACCAAAACACGTATGACAGTGTCATTGTTACCACTGTCCAATTCTAAATGGTTACCCGCGCTCACTGTGGGTGTGAAGACTCCGGAGGGGCTCCTACAGCCCATGCGCTATATCATCATAAGGCCTGAAAGCCTGTACATATCAACATGAGGCCTGAAAGCCTTCTCACAGTACACTCGAGGCCTGAAAGCCTCCTCACATATCGCTCGAGGCCTGAAAGCCTCCTCACATATCACTCCAGGCCTGAAAGCCTCCTCACAATACACTCGAGGCCTGAAAGCCTCCTCACAATACACTCGAGGCCTGGAAGCCTCCTCACATCACTCAGCATATCCTCACATGTGGCTCCCGGCCTTAATCAGTCCAAAAATAATCATAAGCCCCTCGGGCATCAGTAAAAAAACAATAATGCTCAGCTCAAACAGTAGTTCAAATATAATTTAAAACACAAGGTTGAGTAAAAATATAGTTGAGTTCATGAAACAGTGTAATTTAAATGGACTGAATTCAAATAATATTTCAAATAGTGAGGAAAACGGTGATGATAGCTCACAAGGAGTTCAAAAGTCGGTAATAAGCCCCAAATACGGCAATAAGCCCAATTCAGAATGATAAAACAACAAGTCATAGTGAAATACGTGGTAAAATCAACAACCGGGACAGACCAGGTCACAATCCCCAACGGTGCTCTACCCCACGCTCTCTATCGGGCGTGCAAGTCACCTCAATATAGCACTATGGGTGCAAATCCAGGGTTTCAAACCCTCAGGATATCATTTACAATCATTACTCACCTCGAACCGGTGAAATCTCTAGCTCGCGACGCCTTTGCCCCTCAAATCGGCCTCCACGCGTGTCGAATCTAACCAAAATCAGAGCGAATACATTACAATATGCCAAGGGAACAATACCCAATCGAAAACAATCAAAATATAGCAAAAATCTCGAAACTAGCAAAACCCGAGCCCCGGGCCCGCTTCTCAAAAAATTTTAAAACTCACATTACCGGATTCCTTGTCTCGCCACGAGTCCATACATACCAAGAACTCCCAAATCCGAGCTCAAATGACCTATCAAATCCCAATTTGAAATATCAAAAACTCAAGCCCTAGCTTTACCCCTTTTTAATGAATTTCAACCAATTCCCATGTTAAATCTAACATAATCTCGTGCATTTAGGCCAAGGAACTTACCTCTAATCCTTCCTCCTTGAATCCCTCTTCAAAATAGCCTCAAAGCTCGCTCAAAAATGGTGGAAAATACATAACCCTTGCGAATGAAATGTTTCAATGATACCCTTTATGACCAGCCCAGATTTCGCTTATGCGGAAAAAAAATTTTCGCTTCTGCGACCTCCAGATCTGCGGTCCACGTGCGCTTCTGCGGACCTTCACTTAAGGGCCCCTACTGCTTCTGCGGTATAACTTCCGCTTATGCGGATAACTTTCCGCTTCTGCTGAAATTGCTCAACCTCAACCTTTTCACACCTGCGATACCTGGCTCCGCTTCCGCGTAACCGCATCTGCAGTTTCTTTTCCCCAGATGCGGAAACACCTGCTGCAACCAAAAACCTGCAATTCCAACTTCAAATTTCCTTTTGATAGCCACCCGAAATCACCCCGAGGCCCCTGAGACCTCAACCAAAGGTACCAACACATCTTAAAACATTATTCAAACTTGTTCCAATCTTCAAAACACATCAAACAACGCTAAAACCATTAAATCACATCGGGTTCAAGCCTAAGTTTCTTAAAAACTTCCGAAATACGCACTTGATCAAAAACCCGACCAAAACACCTCCGAATGACCTAAAATTTTGCACACACGTCCGAAATCACCTAACAGAACTACTGCAACTCTCGGAATTCCATTCCGACCCTCGGATCAAAATCTCACCCATCAACCGGAATTCGCCAAAATACTAACTTCGCCAATTCAAGCCTAATTCTACACTGGACATCCAAAATCAATTCCCATCGCACTCCTAAGTCACAAATCATCTCCCGAAGCTAACTGAATCACCGGAAATCACATCCGAGTCCTATAACTCATAAGTTAACGTCCGGTTGACTTTTCCAACTTAAGCCTTCCTTAAAGAGACTAAGTGTCTCATTTCTTATCAAAACCAATCCAAATCAACTCTAACACACCACATACCGATAACGAAACATGAAGAAGCACAAAATGGGAGAAACGAAGCAGTAACACATGAGACGACGGGTCAGGTCGTCACATCCTCCCCAACTTAAACCAACGCTCGTCCTCGAGCGTACCCAGGGTTGTACTAGAAGCAACCCAATAGCTGAATGACCTTACCAAGCATATACCCGGGGTGATCCCTCGTCGCCTTACCTCGCCTAGGTCCGATAACACAATATAACTGAAATTTCACAGTCCATCTAAATCATAAACCGTAGAATCACACTGCACTTTTCGAAATCATACACAAGATCAGAACCTCACATCTATACTCAGAATAAGCCCGAACCAACTGTAATAACCCATACCTGCAACCTCAGCTGAAATCATATGATATACCACGTAACCCAAACACTCGGAAAGGTAGCCTCTATTCACAACAGTTGCCCACAATAACCAAATACCGATAGAAAACCTCTTATCAACTAAGGTCTGATTCCAACACTTTCATATACTGCCAACGATAAATGAAACATGCTATAAATCGTAACCATTTCTCATATCAACCATTCATGAAGCCGCTTCCCCTTTGACAAATACCACAACAGATTTCCGGGCTGAGCCTCGATATTATTCTTCTAACAAGCCGAGATCAAATCTGTTCGTATTCATTAATGACTCTAACGATCCCCTCGAATCCAACACATCACTCTGGTGACATGACACCACAATGCAGGCCTAAGACACAACTTGCATAATACACGCCCCAATGAGGAACGGTCTGAACATACCCAAATCAGGGCAAATGACTCCAACGAAAGAGCTGTAACTCAAGTTCATCAGTACCATCACCACACAAGGCTGAGACCCCGCCTCACGTTATAGAAATAGAACACTTGAATCTACCTCGAAAGGTCATAACTCCATGTAGCCTCGCTACAATGCGCGATCCTATCGAAACACTGTTACACATGAAGCACCTTAAGTCTCTGTGATCAGAAATCGACAGCCACACACATTTGATGTCTGAAACCGAGGCACTTCATTACATCCATGGTGAAACAAATAACATATGACACGCAACTCGATAGGTCATAACCAATACTCCATTTACTGATCAACACCCAATTACTCTTCCCGCTCGGCTTTCTCTATGAATCCCCAATAGAACCGCACCACATGTGCCCATATCCAACAAATCATAACGTCTCACAGCACAGAAAAGCAACTCATAGATCTCCCCAGATCACTAACAAGTTCAATAACGATCGAATCAACCTATCCCTCAACAATACAACTCGGGGCCAACCAAGCTAACTCAAGCTAAATACGTAGCCACATCGGTCTGCCAACGAACCCAATACCAAGAAGGCATGAAACTGCACCTTCCACTACCATAATTCCTGCCGGAGCCGTACGATACGGTGCCCGGCACCAAATCAATACCGAAATCCAGAACCTCGCCCAGCGACATGCCCGGCCACAAGAAACGCATCCGAAAAGTCTCTCAACACCGCAACTGAATGAATGTAGAAACCTCTGCACTGACATCCATCACGAAGGCCCACTTAAGAAAAGCAATCCTTCCCAGCCGTCCGCTGGTCTTCAGAATACAAACCACTCCGCTAGAACATAATCCGATGCACCTCGCCACTCAACCCGTGGCATTTTCCGACATAGCCCATAGCAAAATAGTCTAGAATAACCCAACACTGAGACAACAAGTCTACATCTCAACGTCATGTCCAAAATCTATCATACCAAACAAAGAAAGATCCACTCGGGCCTCCAAATCCCGATAGCCGCTAAACGGTATTGATACCCACGATCCACAACCACTGCATAGCCTAAACATGAGAACTCCCAGTCTCCATCTCCATATAGCACACGATCCACTGTACCTGATCCCAAATTCTGCAGTATGAATACATATTACACCTCAAGCACCCAATCATTCGACGAAAGATACTCAAAAATTCCCCTGTGCCTTCAAACAAACTCAGATATCAGCAGTCGATCCCAAATGCCACAACACTACCGAAGCATTATCAGTTTACATCACATTGCCCTTTTACTGGAACATATACCCCGTCGAATCACTATGGTTGGCAATACCATTTTCCTTAATCATTTGAAGATCGATTCTTTAATCACCTGCAGCTGCCCGTGCTGCTTAAGAATTTAATGACTTTCCATTACGAACTGAACCGTAACTCATCTAATCAAGAACCTCCGTTGATCCCATTAGGAAGAAGAATCATTACACATTCCATGCTTCGCATACCCATAGAAAATATATTCATCTCCAAACCACGGTGAAACCCGACAAGAACATCTCTGCCAATTCCATTCGCACAAGCTAAACTGCCAGGGCTGAATCCTTCTATCCAAACCAAGCTAAGCAAGCTGTCAGAACTCAAGAACATTGCTGCACAATGCTTGTAAAAGTCCATCACCTCGAACACATACGAAGAATTAATCATATCCTTACCATACCGATTCGGTCTACTATCAAGCTACTCCCTCTATCTAATTTCCCCTCTAATTCATCATCAACTTGATATTTCTCCCTCGCCGTAGCATCACAATGCCTCAGCCCAGGCTTACCACACGAGACTCGAACATAAGACCACACTGACTACGGCCTATAGACCACTGAATACTCTCTCAACTGTTTCCCAGAAATACCACATTCCAGAATACTTTGCTCTGAAGAACTTCCTGCGAATCTAAGTCCTTTACCTTTACTTTCCAGATACTGATACATAGAATTCCATAACCAATATAAAAATACCTCAAGTCTTGACCTTTCCGATGAAAACACGGTCTCTCCCCACATACACGACCTTAAAACACTTGATGGTTACATGTAGAGTCTTGAACACAATAAAACTATTCTCGAGAGTCATTCACCCTTATTCAACTGTAAATTACCTGACTTAACGGACAGAACCACTCGTGCCTTATTAGCACTCTGACACCGCAGAACATGACCTCATACCAATACAAACAAACATCTTCCTTCTCTATACACTGAGCATTCTTTATCAACAACAGCTCAAGACATCCTATTAATTTTCTCACATCTACGACACTCCATATAACCTTTGTCAAAATTTTGCTTCACTCGTGCCATCCTCGGCTCAATTTCTGCAACCAGGACTGATCCGCCAAAATATCTCGAAACGGAACCAACATAGCACATAACCGTGCAATCAGCTAAGTAACAGTAGCCTCCCCAACTTGGCTCGAAGCCATATATCAGGACACACTCAACAACTCATAACACTTTTACTCTAATGATGCCACAATGCCATAGCGAGATTAAACTCAAATCGTGCACAAGCTTGTGAAAACACAGATCGTCTAGTACTGTAATCCTCTACAATTCTCACATTCATCCCTACATCAGTTGAGTCCACCCTCTAGAGCGACCCGAATTTATCAAATTTCAACACGTACTCTTAAATTACACATGAGATCTTCTAACGATACATATAAGAATCATACCACTCAAGAACACTCCGCAGGAGATAACCCACCTGCTTCGCCTCAATTTGGTATTTCAGCACACCTCCCACCGGCATACACATAACACAGTCATTTAGTCTTCCTGAGCCTGAACTTATACCGCCACACGTAATGCACTTCACTCCCCAACTAAGAGACACGAAAATGTTATTCACGTGCCCATAATTCGGACTACACATCAAATCACAATAGGAATCGAACACTTAACAGCTCATATATTATTCAGTAGACTCCTTCGTCACTACCAAGATCACATAGATGCATCTCGCAGTACTGACATACTCATCACATGGATATCCAATCGTCATTCCGGCTGATAAGGACAATACTGAACGTATAAGTTCAAAACACTTGCTCACACAATCAGCACCTCGGAGCTCAAGCCATAGGCAAAGTCCCGGCCTCAAGTCCTCCAGACTGGCCCAACATACTCACGAAGGTCACATCTGGCCCCTGGATCGGGGAATCATAAACCATGAAGGCACATATAATACTGAGCGCTCAGGTGCGCATACAGACCTGTGGAAGGAATTTCAAGAGTTATATCTCAAGCTAAATCAAGTATGCACGATAAGAATTCCAGGAATGGGAAGTTTTCCTAAAGGTACTGCAGCCTCTCGAGGATAAATACAGACGTCTCCGTACCGATCTGTGAGACTCTACTAAACCTGCTCATGACTCGTGAGACCTAGTAACCTAGGCTCTGATACTAACTTGTCACGACCCAATTTCCAACCCGGTCGTGATGGCGCCTCTCGTGAAGACAAGGCCAGCCAACTAACCCAAATCATCTCTTTAACAATTATTCAACATAAATGAATAGATAAATACCGCTTAACGACAATACTAACCAATACTTACAACCCAACACAACCCGACCGGGGTGTCACAAGTCACGAGTATCTAGAGGAGTCTAAATACCACTACAGGGCCAACAATATACAGAATGAAGTTTAGAACCAAAGGAAGTAATTCGGTGCCGGGAACGCTGGCGGTCACTCTGCTCAGCTACAATAACAATACGTTCAACCCGCTACCAAAACCCGCTACCGGGTGAATAATACCTGCATCTGCACGCGAGGTTCAGGGAGTAATGTGAGTACTCCAACTCAGTGAGTAATAAAAGTAAATAATAACTTAGCAGCAAGAAATCACGTAAAACAACCAACATGCTGTATAGAAGCCGGGTATAACTTTCTGAGAAAACAGTGAAATCTGTGAGATCTTTAGAAATATCTTGGCTCAATTCAAATCTCCTTTGAAAATGATCTTTTCAATAATTACGGGAACGATTTCAAAACAGTTAGTGCTGATAAGCACAGAAAAATCCGCCCTCGGGCATAAGTACCACAGTATAGCAGGTAAAAATGCAATTAAGTATGCAAGATAAGCACATAAAAGTTCGCCCCTCGGGCACATATCAAAACGGTACCAGCCCCTCGGGCTCAATATCAACCGCTCAGAACAGTATCAGTAAAATCAAGTAAACAGTAGGAACCGGTGAAACATAGCAAGAAATTCTCTTTGGAAACAATTAATAAAACAAGTATGCTCAAGTATGGTCAGTCATTGTTACCTGACCGGTCAGCCATTGTTACCTGACCCAACGCGTGTTCCAGTGCCATTGTTACCACTGGTCAGCCATTGTTACCTGACTGGTCAGTCATTGTTACCTGACCAAAACACGTATGACAGTGTCATTGTTACCACTGTCCAATTCTAAATGGGTACCCGTGCTCACTATGGGTGTGCTGACTCCGGAGGGGCTCCTACAGCCCAAGCGCTACATCATCATATGGCCTGAAAGCCTGTACATATCAACATGAGACCTGAAAGCCTTCTCACAGTACACTCGAGGCCTGAAAGCCTTCTCACATATCGCTCGAGGCCTGAAAGCCTCCTCACGTATCACTCGAGGCCTGAAAGCTTCCTCACAATACACTCGAGGCCTGAAAGCCTCCTCACAATACACTCGAGGCCTGGAAGCCTCCTCACATCACTCAGCATATCCTCACATGTGGCCCTCGGCCTTAATCAGTCCAAAAATAATCATAAGCCCCTCGGGCATCAGTAAAAAAACAATAATGCTCAGCTCAAACAGTAGTTCAAATATCAGTTAAAACTCAAGGTTGAGTAAAAATATAGCTGAGTTCATGAAGCAGTGTAATTTAAATGGACTGAGTTCAAATAATATTTCAAATAGTGAGGAAAACGGTGATGATAGCTCACAAGGAGTTCAAAAGTCGGCAATAAGCCCCAAATACGGCAATAAGCCCAATTTAGAATGAAAAAAACAACAAGTCATAGTGAAATACGCGGTAAAATCAACAACCGGGACGGACCAGGTCACAATCCCCAACGCTGCTCTACCCCACGCTCTCTATCGGGCGTGCAAGTCACCTCAATATAGCACTATGGGTGCAAATCCGGGGTTTCAAACCCTCATGATATCATTTACAATCATTACTCACCTCGAACCGGTGAAATCTCTAGCTCGCGACGCCTTTGCCCCTCAAATCGGCCTCCACGCTCGTCGAATCTAACCAAAATCAGAGCGAATACATTATAATATGCCAAGGGAACAATACCCAATCGAAAACAATCAAAATATAGCAAAAATCTCGAAACTAGCAAAACCCGAGCCCCGGGCCCGCTTCTCGAAAAAATTACAAAACTCACATTACCGGATTCCTTGTCTCGCCACGAGTTCATACATACCAAGAACTCCCAAATCCGAGCTCAAATGACCTATCGAGTCCCAATTTGAAATATCAAAAACTCAAGCCCTAGCTTTACCCTTTTTTAATGAATTTCAACCAATTTCCATGTTAAATCTAACATAATCTCGTGCATTTAGGCCAAGGAACTTACCTCTAATCCTTCCTCCTTCAATCCCTCTTCAAAATCGCCTCAAAGCTCTCAAAGCTCGCTCAAAAATGGTGGAAAATACATAACCCTCGCGAATAAATATTTCAATGATACCATTTATGACCGGCTCAGATTTCGCTTCTGCGGAAAAAAAAATGTAGCTTCTGCGACCTCCGCATCTGCGGTCCACGTCCGCTTCGGCGGACCTTCACTTAAGGGCCCCAACCGCTTCTGCGGTATAACTTCTGCTTACGCGGACCCGCTTATGCGGATAACTTTCCGCTTCTGCGGAAATTGCTCAACCTCAACCTTTTCGCACCTGCGATACCTGGCTCCACCTCCGCGTAACCGCATCTGCGATTTCTTTTCCGCAGATGCGGAAACACCTACTGCAACCAAAAACCTGCAATTCCAACTTCAAATTTCCTTTTGATAGCCACCCGAAATCACCCCGAGGCCCCCGGGACCTCAACCAAAGGTACCAACACATCTTAAAACATTATTCAAACTTGTTCCAATCTTCAAAACACATCAAACAACGCTAAAACCATTAAATCACATCGGGTTCAAGCCTATGTTTCTTAAAAACTTCCGAAATACGCACTTGATCAAAAACCCGACCAAAACACCTCCGAATGACCTAAAATTTTGCACACACGTCCGAAATCACCTAACGGAACTACTGCAACTCTGGAAATTCCATTCCGACCCTCGGATCAAAATCTCACCCATCAACCGAAATTCGCCAAAATACTAACTTCGCCAATTCAAGCCTAATTCTACACCAGACATCCAAATCAATTCCGATCGCACTCCAAAGTCAGAAATCATCTCCCGAAGCTAACCGAATCACCGGAAATCACATCCGAGTCCAATAACTCATAAGTTAACGTCCGGTTGACTTTTCCAACTTAAGCCTTCCTTAAAGAGACTAAGTGTCTCGTTTCTTATCAAAACCAATCCAAATCAACTCTAACACACCACATACCGATAACGAAACATGAAGAAGCACAAAATGGGAGAAACGAAGCAGTAACACATGAGACGACGGGTCGGGTCATCACATTAATGTTAAATACGGAGTAAGATAGTAAAGATCAAGCTAGCCAAGATAACAATCGAACCAGTAAGGGGGGCGTTCCCCGGCTTAGAACAAGCCAGTAGATACCTCGAGGCCAGGCCTCGAGGCTACCTCGGGCCCGTCGGAGGTAATCTTATCAAGGGTAGTCGGGAAGAGGATAACAGAAAAGTATGTGTATACAAAGCTTTATACCGTCAATCTTGAGCTAAATGACGAAGAACAAATGATGAACAATAAAATTCTAGGGCGACCTCGGGGTCGAAGAACACAATTAACATAGAAGAAAGAGAGAGAGAGAGAGAGAGAGAGAGAGAGAGAGAGAGAGAGAGAGAGAGAGAGAGAGAGATTATTGCTTATTGGAGAAGTGGAGCAACATCAGTCCCTTACAAGGTGGGGTGAGTTCCCCTTATATAGGCGAGGGGACTCGGTAAAATATGCATATATTATTTACAAGAGTGGAATGATGGGACTCTCTATCGCACGTTATCTCAGTAGGCTACAGATAGACCGGCACTGTCAGGTGTAGCCATGTGCTTCGGAGGCATCTACTCTCACCCTGACCTCGGTCCTTGATTTCTTTGATTTGGACCTGAACGAGCCTTGAGACCGAGAACTCGATCGTGGCCTCCCAACCTCGGGGTCTCGAAGAGCGCTTCCAAAATTGTCTTGATAGCGAAAATCAAGTCTTCAGATTTTTAGCGCATACAGATAGTCTCCGCGTTTCTCATGACGAAGTGATGGGAAATGATTCCGACACTCGACTCCTCGAGCTCCCTTTTGCGATGCTATAATGGCGATTCAGATCGCGGCGCAATCCTTCATAACCGTTGGCGTGTCTCATAGATCCCTACTCGACGTCCTATCATTTCCGCTCCTCGAGGCAAAAATGCTGTTGTCAGTTTGTTTTTTCAAGAAAGTAGTAATTATACCCGTCGGTCAATCTTTCAGAGCATCGATGACCGTGTTGTTTCACCCTATAAATGAGGGCGTTCTGTGGCATTATATCTTTCATCTTAACACTTTTGCTGGTATATTTTGCTTCTTCCTTCCCATCACCTTCTTTTGCCTTTGACTATTATTATGATGGAAATTTTCTATCCCGAGGTTGTTTGGAAGAGTTTTCTCGAACCGTGTCGAGTCTTTCTGCCGGGGCTTGCTTTTGTTGATTATAATCATGCTGTTACGAGATTGCCGTGGTCGTTGGTACGTAAGTCACTGCCGCAGCCGGCGGCCCGAAATGGCAATGGATGGATAGTTGGTTCCACCTTTGCTTAGATGGTTGTTTGGATTATACACCGCTGCTCAAAAGGGGGCTCGGGATATCCACCGCTGCTCACCTTCGTATTGCGGCTCGACGTGGAACTTCGTCCTGCACGGCTTGCTGCTCAAAGAAGAGTTGTTCGAAACAACCGTACAAGTGGGACCGAGGGCTATTCGGCCCATTGTCACTCCGATACTTCCTTTTCTAATGAGGGTCTTCGAGCTTCGGAGAGCTATTGCGCTTTTTCATCCCTTCTTCTCCCTTCGCCTTCTTTTTCGTCTTCGTCCCTGAAATGCTACCTTCGGGGAACCAGTGTGAGACTGTCGGCGGCATGCCCTCAAGGGTATAGTAGACCTTAGGTCCCTTCTTTTTTTATCCTCTTTTGTCATATCTGTATTGGGAACCCTTTGTAGGATTTTGTACTTTGTGTGCGATGTCCTTCCGGGGCTTTGTAATCAAAAGCTAATACCCTTCGCGGGCTTTTGTACTTGAAAATCTTATAAATAAGAAATGAACTTTGTTGACCTCTGCTTTCGAGTTTGCTCTATTTCGTTATGCTTTCATGCCCTTCGAGGCTCTTCAAATGTATTCCTTTGTGGTGCTGATTGTTGATATTAATCTTGGACGTGAGTGTTTGCTTTGATTTCCCGCCGATTGACATGGGCTTTTTTGGTCCCACCGTCGTCCTTCGGGATTTTCGAGTGCCTTCTATTGCTTATGGGCCGTTGTAGCTTGGCATGATAGCTTGTTTTGGTCCCCAGATGATTGGCAAGGCTCCCTCCTGCTTTCTTTTTTGTTGTACTTGGGCTTGACGAGGGACCGACCGGATAGGCTCGAGCAGTCGGTGCCCGCTGGTTCGTTTGGAGATCTTGCATCAAATTTTCGAGCCTTCGAGAACGATACCCAGATGAAGGTCATCCCCGGGCGCCTCGGTGGGCTCTATTGATTTTGATGTGGATAACTCTTTCGAATAGTGTAAGGTTGGCTTCCGTTTGAGGAGTTTGCCTATGCGCGGGGCGCTCCTTTGGGGCTTCGTAGAGCTTGAGATCGGAGCTTCTTCGGGTTTGCTCCTTCAGGGAGGGAATTGTAATCCCGAGCGCACGCCTTGTGTTTGGCATCGGCACCCTGGAGCTTATCAGGATCCTACTTCTTGGTGGACGGAGGCTCCAAATGTGCAACACTACCTGGAGCATGGAGATGATTCGCGTGGATCCTCGAGCTTGGTCATCCGTTGGAGGATGTTTCCTGGGTCGGGTAATGACCGGCCGACCCATATCGAGGCCATTGGCTTCCTGGAGTTTACATCTGGTAGGTGACTTCGCCGCTGCTTTTTGTATATAAGAGGGGTGGCTTCGGCCTTTTTGTGACACTTCACTATTTTCGGGCAGTTGTTCTTCCGTTTCGGCATAGGGATCCCTATCTTCTAATGTGCGAAAAGCGTCTGTGCATCTTTGCTATATTTTGTTTGTTCTGCTTCAGTTATGGCGACCACTTCGAAACCGTTAAGGCAAAGGACGAGGGATGTCGTTCCCAGTGCTAGAGAGTCGAAGGGCTTCGCTCTGGAGACGGAGTCCTTAATAAGAGAGGAACACCTGGAAATGGCGAGCCTATACTGTGGGTGGAGCGAGGGGATGACACTGTGGGTGCTTTCCCTTCGCGAAGGCATCGCGGACTTTGCTGATGTGTTTTTGAGCGTGTACTTATACCCTTTTGTATTTGGCCCTCTTGATAAGGTCGTGCTCGACTTTTTCTTGAAGTATCGGGTTACCTTGGCGCAAATTCATCCGTCGCTTTGGCGGACGGTGCTGATGATGAGATTTTTTGCGGGGAAGGTCGTACTTGAGTTCACGCTTGACCATCTCATCAGGCTGTGTCGGCCTTTCCACCCTCGAGGTCTGCTAACCTTGAGGGATCGCTCGCCCACGCCCTTCGTTGTTAACGATGATGAAAGGGGAGATCGAGGGTGGGCCAGTTGGTTTGTCCGAGTAAGGACGACCGATGTCATCCCTGTGGATTTCCTGTCGTTCCCCGAAGGGCGGAATTACGCGCGTAAGTGAGGCGCTTTTGTCGTTCCATCAATTTTTGTTCATTGCAAAAATCTGTGATGCCCCATAAAAAAAAATTTTGGCTCAAAACCTAGTATCTTGTGGTGTCGACTCCGAATATGTGTTAGGAATGCGTAGAAAAATGCCATTATGCGGTCAAGAATGCGGTCGCAGATCTGGTATGCGGACCGCATTCCTACCGCATAGTGAAGTTGTGGTTTGGTTAAACTTGAGGTCAAGATGCGGTCCAAAATGCTACCGCATAATTGATATGCGGACCGCATTTCTACCGCAGAGTGGAACAGAAGAGTTGTCAAAATTAATGTTGAAAATGCGGTCTATTATGCGATCGCATTCCTGTCGCAGACCCGAACAGACTCCTCAGAGTTTTGGGGGCAATTTTGCGGTCCAATCTGCGGACCGCATTCCTGTCGTAGACCCGAACAGATTCCTCCGAGTTTTGGGGGCAATTCTGCGGTCCAATCTGCGGACCGCATTTCAGTTCTGCGATCGCAGAATGCGACCGCTGATCTTGCTCGGGCTTCTATTTTCTATGTTTTGTACCCGACCCCCCTTTTTAATAAAACACCCCCAGCCCCTCATTTTTAACGACCTGCTGCACAAAATAAGAGAGAGGAAGAGAGAGTCTTGAGAGAGAAAGTCATCTTCTCCAAATTTGATTCTTCAAAACCATCCGGGCCGGGAAATTTCAAGCTTATCTTCATCCCCCTTTTCTTACAGGTAACATCCCTAGCCCTTTTCACTGAATTTCTGGTTTAAACTAGGGGGGGGGGGGAGTCTCATGCTTTGGCTTTTGAAAATAGTGGTTGAACTCATACATGCATGTCTTTCTATAACCTAAAACCTAGTAAGAGTAATTGGGTGGGAGTAAAAGATGGTACAAAGAGGGGTTAAAAAGTGAAATATGTTCGGGTAGTGATTTTGAACCTTGAAATTCTAAGCTATGTGTATTAATTTGTGCACTATATTGCCGTTGCTAGATTTTTGGTGAACTGGAAGTAGAAATTAAAAAGGGATTCAACTCCAGGTATGTATGGCTAACTTTAACCTTTGTAAAACCGCCATGCTTGGTGTCCAAATACTTGGTATGTGATATCTTCATGGATTAGTTGTGAAGTTAAACTCTTGTGAGTAGTATGTGTTTTCTTGTGTAATCTATTTGTGAATTTGTGTCAATGTGTGCCTTAAACGTTGTTGGTTAAGACGTCCGATATGGTTGTGCATGTAAATGGCGATAAACCAAGTTGTAATTGCGAATGTGTTATGTGGTAAGAACTGTGGAATAAATGATGGAAAGGAATCAAAATTGGTGATATTGAAATAACTCTGGTAACATCCTTTGTGGCTAGCTGTGGAAAATTATTGTTGCGATTTAAATGGTACAACGGGCGGTTGAAAAAGATGGAAATGGCTTTGATAGTCATATAAACTCTGTGTGAGTTGTGTTGTTGTTCTTTGAGATGTGTTGCTGTTGTTATTGGGATTTGTTGTTGTTGTTCCTGAAACTTGTTGTTGTTCTCCTTGTAAATTGTTGTTGTTGTGCTATTGTTTGTGAATTGTGATTGCGTGGTAGGATCGGGTTGCGCGCCGCAACACGAAGTAATAAGGTGTGGGTTGTGGTGATAAGGGTGGCCGAGGTAATAAGGATGGAAAGTGTATCACAATTGAAATGAAACATGAGAACATTGTGAAATTGAAAATGCGGAAATGATGATGGGGAAAAGGAGAGATTGTCAAATTGTTTGCCTTGACTGTTTTTCTTGTGTGTATTCAATTGTTGTTTCCCTCTATTGTTTGCTATTTGTGTATGCTTTGAAGTTACTCAGGGTAAAGTTTGTTATACATACCGGTACAATTCAAATGTACTGACATCCCTTTTGCCGGGGGCGCTACATTCGTGTTATGATTGTAGGTGGATCCGTAGCAGGTACTCCAGTCCACCGATCGTAGCTCCCCTTCGTCATCCATCAGCTTTTTGGTGAGCCCATTTCCTCTCGGGGCCCTGTGTGGTTCAGGCCACATTGTTTCCGGAGTTTTATTTGATTTTGTGTAAGGTATAGCCGGAGCCTTGTTACCGGCAAATACTGTATTATCCTGTTGTACGATTAGAGGCTCCGTAGACGGTGGATGTGGGTTAGAAAATTGTGTAGATCCGTGTTTTCCTACATTGGTAACGAGTTGGTGATTTCATTACTATTATGTAAGTATGTAGGTGTGTTGTAAATTAAAAGGTGTTCTTAATTAATTATTTGGCAAATTCTTGGAATAATTGAGTAAGGAAAACATGGGGTAACATGTGGGTTAGGAAAGGCATCTAGGTTCGCTTGGCTGGGGCTACCCGGTCGGGCGTTGGTCATGTCCCTCGAATTTGGGGCGTGACAAACTTGGTATCAGAGCCTAAGGTTTTAAGGAGTCCTAGGATGTCTCGGAGCTGTGTCTAGTAGAGCCCTACTTATCGGTGTGAAGTCGACCACATCTATAAGTGGGGGGCTGCATGGACATTTAGGAAAGTTCCCACTTCCTTGTTATTTTGCATCGTGCGGTGAAATGTGAATGCATCTATGTCTAACTCGTGCTTTGTTCCGAATTTGTTTTCCAGTAATGGCACATAAGAAGAGAGCTAGACTCGGCCTTGGGGCCAATGCCACCCCGAGGGAGGCTATGAATCATGTACCTGATGCCGTGGGTGAGAGTGACTCCCCGGCCTTGAACCTACCTAGCCCGTCTGTCCTAGACCAGAGTGTTCCTGTTCCTGCAGCGGCAGAGGGTGCCACCATCCCTCCCGCCGATATTCCTGATTCTGGCACCGTTCCAGCTCCTGGTCCCGAGGTTTCTGATGCGGACCTTAGAGGAGCCATCCATATGTTGACCCAGTTAGTGGCCGCCCAGGCCCAGAGATCTCATGATGCCCCTGTGTCCTCCAGCGGACAGGGAGATTCTGCCAGTTCCAGAGTTAACCAGTTTTTGCAGTTAGCCCCTGCAGAGTTCTCAAGCACAGACCCAGAGGCCGATCCGCAGGAATTTCTTGATGAAATGTATAATACCCTCCATGAGATGAAAGCTTCAGATATAGAGGGAGTTGAATTGGCATCATACAGGTTGAGGGGAGCAGCGTATTCATGGTTCGAGATATGGGAGGACTCCCGTGAGCAGGGAGGACCTCCAGCCAGATGGGATGAGTTTGTAGATGCGTTCATGGACCAGTTCTTGCCTGCTGAGACAATAGCAGCCCGTGCCACTGAGTTTGAGACCCTCAAGAAGGGCAGTATGAGTGTTTGGGAGTACCACGTGGAGTTCGTGAGATTGTCCAAATATGCTCCTCAGTTAGTGTCGACCATGGCAGCTAGAGTTCGGTGATTTGTTCAGGGCCTTAGTCCCTTGGTAGTAAATGAGGCTGCTACAGCGGCCTTACACTCGGATATGAACTATGGAAAGATTGTGGGATTCGCTCAGGCCACAGAGGCTAGGAAGTTGAAGATTCGGGCGGAAAGGGAGAATAGCAACAGGGCCCGATCAGCGGGTCACTCAGGGAGATCAGCTCAGAGGAGAGGGTCGTCAGGGCCGTCTCAGTCATATGCTCAGTCCTCAGCGAGCGCACCATCATCTCTGCATAAGTATCGGCAGAACAGCCTCATGAGACCAGGTTCAGACAGTAGGAGACCCTATCAGTCCGGTCGTTCAGGAGGGAGATCACAGCAGCAGGGGAGGGCTCCATGCCCCAAGTGTGGGAGATTTCATACAGAGACTTGCTACTTGGATATCCCGGTGTGTTTCAGATGCGGGGTGAGAGGTCATATTCAGCGAGACTGTCGTGCCGCCAGTCAGGGCATGGGTAGGGGATCTGCTCGTCCGGTTCTTCAGTCGCCACACCATCTGGGCGTCCTCCAGCCCCAGCAGGCCGTGGTACAGTTAGGGGTGGAGCTCGTGGTAGAGGTGGACCCAGCCGGTTCTATGCTTTGAGTGGTCGTCAGAATGCAGAGGCTTCTCCAGATGTGGTTACAGGTATCTTGTCTGTTCAGGCCATTGATTGTTATGCTCTTATTGATCCGGGGTCCTCTTTGTCTTATGTTACCCCATTCATTGCTTCAAGCTTTGGGATAGAACCCGAACAGCTTCATGAGTTGTTCTTTGTATCGACTCCGGTTGGTGATTCTATTACAGCCGCGCGAGTTTATAGGAATTGTGTTGTCACGGTATGTGGTCGCGTTACCACGGCCGATCTAATCGAGCTTGGAATGGTGGATTTTGATGTGATTATGGGGATGGACTGGCTTTATTCATGCTGTGCTAAACTTGACTGCCAAACGAGAGTCGTGAGACTCGAGTTCGCTAATGAGCCGGTTATCGAGTGGAAAGGGAATGATGTGGTGCCAAAGGGTAGGTTTATTTCCTACCTTAAGGCTTCAAAGATAATTAAGAAGGGATGTATCTATCATTTGGTCCGGGTGGCGGACACCACTTCAGAAGTGTCTACCCCGAGTCCGTGCCAGTCGTGAATGAGTTTCTCGAAGTGTTTCCGAACGAGCTTCCAGGGATTCCGCCAGATAGGGAGATTGATTTCGGGATTGATGTATTGCCAGATACGCAGCCAATATCTATTCCACCATACAGAATGGCTCCAGCGGAGTTAAGGGAGTTAAAGGAGCAGCTGAAGGATTTATTAGAAAAGGGGTTCATACGGCCGAGTGTGTCGCCGTGGGGTGCTCCGGTTCTCTTTGTCAGGAAGAAGGATGGGTCGCTCCGGATGTGTATTGATTATCGGCAGCTCAACAAAGTCACCATCAAGAATAAGTATCCTCTGCCTCGAATAGATGATTTGTTCGACCAATTGCAAGGTGCAAGGTTCTTCTCCAAAATTGATCTACGGTCCGGGTATCACCAATTGAAGATTAGGGAGCAGGATATTCCCAAGACCGCTTTCAGAACTCGCTATGGTCACTTTGAATTCTTGGTCATGTCTTTTGGGCTAACCAACGCCCCGGCAGCCTTTATGGACCTTATGAATCGTGTCTTCAAGCCATTTCTAGACTCCTTCGTGATTGTTTTTATTGACGACATCCTTGTTTATTCGCGGAGCCGGGAGGATCATGCCGGTCACCTCAGGGCAGTTCTGCAGACTCTTCATCAGCACCAGTTGTATGCTAAATTTTCAAAATATGAGTTTTGGTTGGAGTCCGTTGCCTTTTTGGGTCATGTTGTTTCTAGTGAAGGGATTCAGGTAGACCCCCAGAAGATTGCAGAAGTAAAAGATTGGCCTAGACCCACGACCCCGATGGAGATTCGTAGCTTCTTGGGTTTAACAGGGTATTATCGGAGGTTTATGGAGGGATTCTCTGCCCTCGCCTCCCCATTGACTAAGTTGACGCAGAAAGCAGTTAAGTTCCAATGGTCCGACGCTTGTGAGAAAAGTTTTCAGGAACTGAAGTCAAGGTTGACCTCGGCACCAATATTGACCTTGCCAGAAGGCACGGAAGGATTTGTGGTTTATTGCGATGCCTCCATGGTTGGTTTGGGGTGTGTGTTGATGCAACATGGGAAAGTTATAGCGTATGCTTCGAGGTAGCTCAAGAATCACGAGAAGAATTATCCGGCACATGATTTGGAGCTTGCGGCAGTTGTGTTTGCTTTGAAAATATGGCGGCATTATCTTTATGGGGTCCATGTGGATGTGTTCTCAGACCACAAGAGTCTCCAGTATTTGTTCAAGCAGAAGGAATTGAATTTAAGGCAGCGACGGTGGTTAGAATTACTGAAGGATTATGATATTAACATTTTGTACCATCCAAGGAAGGCGAACGTGGTAGCCGATGCTCTCAGTCGGAAATCTATGGGTAGTTTGGCTCATTTGGGAGTGGATCAAAGGCCCTTGGCTCGGGAGGTTTATCAATTGGCCAGTCTAGGGGTTTGTATTTCGACATCAGAAGAGAGGAATGTTATGGTACATAATGGAGCAGAATCGTCACTCGTAGCGGAAGTTAAGGAAAAGCAGTTTATCGATCCAGCATTGGCTCAAATGAAGGAAGCAATTTTGAGTAACAAGACTTCGGCATTTTCACTCGGCGACGAGGATGGTGTATTGCGGTGTCAAGGTAGGCTGTGTGTTCCGGATGTGGATAAGCTTCGGGAGAGGGTAATGGCGGAGGCTCATAATTCCAGGTATTCCGTGCATCCAGGTTCTACGAAAATGTATCATGACCTCAAGGAGATTTATTGGTGGAACGGTATGAAGAGGGGTGTGGCGGACTTTGTATCTAAGTGTCCGAATTGTCAGCAAGTGAAGGCTGAGCATCAGCGGCCCGGTGGGCTAACTCAGCTTATGGAAATACCAATGTGGAAATGGGAGATGATCAACATGGATTTCGTGGTAGGATTACCTCGCACTCAGCGCAAGTTCGACTCGATTTGGGTAATAGTGGATCGACTCACCAAATCAGCTCACTTTTTGCCCGTCAAGTCCACCGATACTGCAAAACAATACGCTAAGTTGTATATCAAGGAGATAGTATGGCTTCATGGCACTCCGCTTTCTATTATCTCGGATCGAGGGGCCCAGTTCACAGCTAATTTTTGGAAGAAATTTCAGCAAAGTTTGGGTACTCAGGTGAATCTCAGCACAGCTTTCCATCCATAGACTGATGGTCAAGCGGAGTAGACTATTCAGACGCTTGAAGATATGTTGCGGGCTTGTGTCTTGGATTTCAAAGGTAATTGGGATGATCACTTGCCACTTATAGAATTTGCTTACAATAATAGCTTTCATGCTAGCATTCGAATGGCCCCATTTGAGGCATTGTACGGAAGAAGGTGTAGGTCTCCGATCAGATGGTTTGAAGTGGGTGAAGCAGAATTAATAGGACCGGACCTTGTGCACCAGGCCGTGGAGAAAGTTAAAGTCATTCAGGAAAGGATGAAAACTGCTCAGAGTCGCCAGAAATCCTATGCGGACGTTCGTTGAAGAAAATTGGAATTTCAAGTCGATGATTGGGTGTTCTTGAGGGTATCTCCTATGAAGGGTGTCATGCGATTCGGGAAGAAAGGTAAGTTGAATCCTAGGTACGTCGGGCCGTACCGGATCGTTCAAAAGGTAGGGCAGGTGGCCTATAGGTTGGAATTGCCTCCCGAAATGTCATTAGTGCATCCGGTGTTCCATGTGTCTATGTTGAAGAAAGTGGTTGGAGATCCATCAACCATCGTGCCAGTCGAGACTATCAAGGTTAATGGAGAGCTGTCGTATGAAGAAGTTCTGGTTGCCATTCTTGATAGACAAGTCCGTAAGTTGAGAAATAAGGAAGTTGCCTCAGTTAAGGTGTTGTGGCGAAGTCAACAAGTTGAGGAAGCTACATGGGAAGCGGAGAAAGAAATGAAAGAGAAATATCCCCATCTATTTGATCAAGTCTAGAAGAAATTATGTGACCTTTCTATTTCTAAAACAACTACCATTGTGTCCAAGTTGATTCCTTCCTAAATGCTAGTGAAGTCCCTCTAGTTGTGCAAGACTTATAGGTGTAGGGATTGTTTCAAGTCATGTGAACATTTCTTTGGTAAATGAAAGCCTTATAAAGACTCTTGTGTTAAGTAATCAAGTAATGGTGGTATAAGTTGGTAATGAATTACTTGTATGCTTGTAATGTGTTGAAATGGCTAAATTATGTGAAACTCATTGAAATAACTGGTTCATAAGCAAATCGTATCAAGTGAACAAATGTGTGCAATTGTTAAGGTAGGAAATTCTATAACAGTTGTATGGATGGTTGTAATTCTGTTATGGTGTTTTGAATTGTGTTTCGGGGGCCCTCTGTCAGGTAGAGATGTCCAAATTACAAAGGAAACTCTGGCAAAATTTTTCTAAAAATTTGGGAAGTAATGAAAGGTGTAGGAAGCTGCATAACATGTTTACAAAACCAACTGATCCTTGAAATATTAAAAAGCTAGAAATAGGTCTGTAAAATTTTTGGCTCAAAACCTAGTATCTTGTGGTGTCAACTCCGAATATGCGTTAGGAATGTTTTGCTCGCCGCGGTTCGGACCCTTGGTATTGATCTATGTTTGAACAAAATCAAAAGAATCAATTTCCCAGAAAAATGCCATTATGCGGTCGCAGATCTGGTATGCGGACCGCATTCCTACCGCATAGTGAACCTGTGGTTTGGTTAAACTTGATGTCAAGATGCGGTCCAAGATGCGACCGCATAATTGATATGCGGGCCGCATTTCTACCGCAGAGTGGAACAGAAGAGCTGTCAAAATTAATGTTGAAAATGCGGTCTATTATGCGATCGCATAACCAATATGCGGACCGCATAATCGTCGCATAAGTTCCTCAGGGATTTGTGAAGGTCAGTTCTGCGGTGCACAATGCGACCGCATAACAGGAATGCGGACTGCATTCCTCTCGCAGACCCAAACAGATTCATCAGAGTTTTGGGGGCAATTCTGCGGTCCAATCTGCGGGCCGCATTTTTGTTCTGCGATCGCAGAATGCGATCGCAGAATGCGATCGCAGATCTTGCTCAGGCTTCTATTTTCCAAATTTTATACCCGATCCCCTTTTTAATAAAACACCCCCAGCCCCTCATTTTTAACGATCTTCTGCACAAAATAAGAGAGAGGAAGAGAGGGTCTTGAGTGAGAAAGTCATCTTCTCCAAAATTTGATTCTTCAAAACCATCCGGGCCGGGGAATTTCAAGCTTATCTTCATCCCCCTTTTCTTGCAGGTAACATCCCTAACCCTTTTCACTAAATTTCTGGTTTAAGCTAAGGGGGGAGGGGGGAGTCTCATGCATTGGTCTTTGAAAATAGTGGTTGAACTCATACATGCATGTCATTCTATAACCTAAAACCTAGTGAGAGTAATTGGGTAGGAGTAAAAGATGGTCCAAAGATGGGTTGGTAACCTAAATAAGTTTGAGTAGAAATTGTGAACTTCTTTTCTAAGTCATACGCGTTAACTTGTGCACTAGATTGACGTTGCTAGACCATTTGGTGAATTGGAAATAAAAGTTAAAAAGGGAACTCGGCTCCAGGTATGTATGGCTAACTTTGAATTTGTAAACTCGCCTTGTTTGGGTGTTTGAGTGCTTGGTATGTGATTTCTACGTGATTTGTTTGTGAAATTCCTGTGATTGGTATGGTTGAGTGATTGTGGTTGTGCCTTCGCCATATTGATGCGATTAATCAGAAATAAACCAAGTTGCGATTGTGAATGTGCTATGTGGTAAGAACTGTGAAACAAGTAATGGAAGGAAATGGGAATTGATGTGCTCGGAATAACCGTGGTAGTAACATATGTGGTTTGTCGTGGGAATTACCGTCGTGATCTATCAATGCATATGAGTAGTGGAATACATGGAAATGGTATTGATGGCTATGGAAGTTCATGTAAATTGTTGTTGTTTCTTGAGGATTGTTGTTGTTGTTCCTTGAGGGTCATTGTTGTTGTTTCTTGAGGATTGTCGTTGCTATTCTTTGTGAATTGTTGTTGTTGTGTTGTTTGTGAATTGTGATTGTTCGGTGGGATCGGGTTGCGCGCCGCAACATGAAGGAATAAGGTGTGGGTTTTGGTGATAAGGGTGGCCGAGGTAATAAGGGTGGCCGGGTAATAAGGTTTGAAAGCGATCGAAATCGCTATTGAAATAAACTATGAACAAATTGTGAAATTATTGATGTGGAAATGTGGAAGGGGAAACAGGAGAGATTGTAAACTTGTTGGTTTGGTTGCTCTTTCTTTGTGGATTTGATTGTTGTTTCCATTACAATTACATGCTTGTTTGTGGAGGAGAGATTGTATACCTGTTGGCTTAATTGTTCCCTCCTTGTGGATTTGATTGTCGCTCTTATTACTGCTACTTACTTGCTTATGGTTCGAGTTTACTTGGAGCAAAGTTTGTTCATACATACCAGTACAATTCAAATGTACTGACGTCCCTTTTGCCGGGGGCGCTACATTCGTGTTATGATTGTAGGTGGATCCGTAGCAGGTACTCCAGTACACCGATTGTAGCTCCCCTTCGTCCTCCATCAGCTTTTTGGTGAGCCCCTTTCCTCTCGGGGCCCTGCGTGGCTCAGGCCGCTTGTTTTCGGAGTTTTATTTTTGATTTGTGTAAGGTATAGCCGGAGCCTTGTTACCGGCAAATACTATATTATCCTGTTGTACTTTTAGAGGCTCCGTAGACAGTAGATGTGGGTTAGAAACTTGTGTAGATCCGTGTTTTCATACGTTGGTAACGAGTTGGTGATTTCACTACTATTATGTAAGTATGTATGTATTTTGTAAATTAAAAAGTGTTCTTAATTAATTATCTGGCAAATCCTTGGAATAATTGAGTAAGGAAAACGTGGGGTAACATGTGGGTTAGGAAAGGCATCCAGTTTCGCTTGGCTGGGGCTACCCGATTGGGCGCCGGTCATGTCCCTCGAATTTGGGGCAAGACAAACTTGGTATCAGAGCCTAAGATTTTAAAGAGTCCTAGGATGTCTAGGAGCTGTATCTAGTAGAGCCCTACTTATCGGTGTGAAGTCGACCACATCTATAAGTGGGCGGCTGCATGGACATTTAGGAAAATTTCCCACTTCCTTGTTTTTCTGTATCGTGCGGTGAAGTGAAATGTGAAAGTATCTATATCTAACTCGTGCGTTGTTCCGAACTTTTTCAGTAATGGCACCTAAGAAGAGAGCTAGACTCGGCCTTGGGGCCAATGCCACCCCGAGTGAGGCGAATCATATACCTGATGCCGTGGGTGAGAGTGACTCCCCAGCCTTGAACCTACCTGGCCCGTCTGTCCTAGACCAGAGTGTTTCTGTTCCTGCAGCGGCAGAGGGTGCCACCATCCCTCCCGCCGATATTCCTGATTCTGGCACCGTTCCAGCTCCTGGTCCCGAGGTTTCTGATGCGGACCTTAGAGGAGCCATCCATATGTTGACCCAGTTAGTGGCCGCTCAGGCCCAGAGATCTCAGGATGCCCCTACATCCTCTAGCGGACAGGGAGATTCTACTAGCTCCACAGTTAACCAGTTTTTGAGGTTGACCCCTCTGGAGTTCTCAGGCACAGACCCAGAGGCCGATCCGCAGGAATTTCTTGATGGAATGTATAAGACCCTCCGAGTGATGAAAGCTTCAGAGACAGAGGGAGTTGAATTGGCATCATACAGGTTGAGGGGAGCAGCGTATTCATGGTTCGAGATGTGGGAGGACTCCCGTGGGGAGGGAGGACCTCCGGCCAGATAGGATGAGTTTGTAGATGCGTTCATGGACCAGTTCTTGCCTGCTGAGACAATAGCAGCCCGTGCCACGGAGTTTGAGACCCTCAAACAAGGCAGTATGAGTGTTTGGGAGTACCACATGGAGTTCGTGAGATTGTCCAAGTATGCTCCAGAGTTAGTGTCGACCATGGCATCTAGAGTTCGGCGATTTGTTCAGGGCCTTAGTCCCTTGGTAGTAAATGAGGCTGCTACAGCGGCCTTACACTCGGATATGAACTATGGAAAGATTGTGGGATTCGCTCAGGCCACAGAGGCTAGGAAGTTGAAGATTCGGGCGGAAAGGGAGAATAGCAGCAGGGCCCGATCAGC
>NW_017670239.1:115939-151333 GCF_001879085.1 Nicotiana attenuata
AGGAAAGGATGAAAACTGCTCAGAGTCGCCAGAAATCCTATGCGGACGTTCGTCGAAGGGAATTGGAATTTCAAGTTGATGATTGGGTGTTCTTGAGGGTATCTCCTATGAAGGGAGTCATGCGATTCGGGAAGAAAGGTAAGTTGAATCCTAGGTACGTCGGGCCGTACCGGATCGTTCAAAGGGTAGAGCAGGTGGCCTATAGGTTGGAATTGCCTCCCAAAATGTCATTGGTGCATCCGGTGTTCCATGTGTCCATGTTGAAGAAAGTGGTTGGAGACCCATCCACCATCGTGCCAGTCGAGGCTATCGAGGTTAATGAAGAGCTATCGTATGAAGAAGTTCCGGTTGCCATTCTTGATAGACAAGTCCGTAAATTGAGAAATAAGGAAGTTGCCTCAGTTAAGGTGTTGTGGCGAAGTCAACAAGTTGAGGAAGCTACGTGGGAAGCGGAGAAAGAGATGAAAGAGAAATATCCCCATCTATTTTATCAAGTCTAGAAGAAATTATGTGACCTTTCTACCTCTAAAACAACTACCATTGTGTCCAAGTTGATTCCTTCCTAAATGCTAGTGAAGTCCCTCTAGTTGTGCAAGACTTATAGGTGTAGGGATTGGTTCGAGTCATGCGAACATTTCTTTGGTAAATGAAAGCCTTATAAAGACTCTTTTGTTAAGTAATCAATTAATGGTTGTATAAGTTGGTAATGAATTACTTGTATGCTTGTAATTTGTTGAAATGGCTAAATTATGCGAAACTCATTGAATAACTGATTCATAAGCAAAACGTATCAAGTGATCAAATGTGTGCAATTGTTAAGGTAGGAAATTGTACGACAGTTGTAGGGATGGTTGTAATTCTATTATGGTGTTTGGAATTTGTGTTTCGGGGTCCTCTGTCAGGTAGAGATGTCCAAATTACAAAAGAAACTCTGGCAAAATTTTTGCTAAGAATATGGGAAATAGTGAAAAGTATAGGAATCTGGGTAACATGTTTTCAAAACCAACTGGCCTTTGAAATACTGGAAAGTATGAAATAGGTCCTCATTCGGGGACGAATGATTTTAAGTGGGGGAGGATGTGAGGCCCCGTAAAAAAAAATTGGCTCAAAAGAATCAATTTTCCCAGAAAAATGCCATTATGCGGTCAAGAATGCGGTCGCAGATCTGGTATGCGGACCGCATTCCTACCGCATAGTGAAGTTGTGGTTTGGTTAAACTTGAGGTCAAGATGCGGTCCAAAATGCGACCGCATAATTGATATGCGGACCGCATTTCTACCGCAGAGTGGAACAGAAGAGTTGTCAAAATTAATGTTGAAAATGCGGTCTATTATGCGATCGCATAACCAATATGCGGACCGCATAATCGTCGCATAAGTTCCTCAAGGATTTGTGAAGGTCAGTTCTGCGGTGCACAATGCGACCACATAACAGGAATGCGGACCGCATTCCTATCGCAGACCCGAACAGACTCCTCAGAGTTTTGGGGGCAATTCTGCAGTCCAATCTGCGGACCGCATTTCAGTTCTGCGATCGCAGAATGCGACCGCAGATCTTGCTCGGGCTTCTATTTTCTAAATGTTTTACCCGACCCCCCGTTTTAATAAAACACCCCCAGCCCCTCATTTTTAATGACCTGCTGCACAAAATAAGAGAGAGGAAGAGAGAGTCTTGAGAGAGAAAGTCATCTTCTCCAAATTTGATTCTTCAAAACCATCCAGGCCGGGAAATTTCAAGCTTATCTTCATCCCCCTTTTCTTGCAGGTAACATCCCTAGCCCTTTTCACTAAATTTCTAGTTTAAACTGGGGGGGGGGAGTCTCATGCATTGGTTTTGAAAATAGTGGTTGAACTCATACATGCATGTCATTCTATAACCTAAAACCTAGTAAGAGTAATTGGGTAGGAGTAAAAGATGGTACAAAGATGGGTTGGTAACCTAAATAAGTTTGAGTAGAAATTGTGAACTTCTTTTCTAAGTCATACGCGTTAACTTGTGCACTAGATTGACGTTGCTAGACCATTTGGTGAATTGAAAATAGAAGTTAAAAGGGAATTCGGCTCCAGGTATGTATGGCTAACTTTGGACTTGTAAAATCGCCTTGTTTGGGTGTTTGAGTGCTTGGTATGTGATTTCTACGTGATTTGTTTGTGAAATTCCTGTGATTGGTATGGTTGAGTGATTGTGGTTGTGCCTTCGCTATATTGATGCAAGTAATCAGAAATAAACCAAGTTTGCGATTGTAAATGTGCTATGTGGTAAGAACTGTGAAACAAGTAATGGAAGGAAATGGGAATTGATGTGCTCGGAATAACCGTGGTAGTAACATATGTGGTTTGTCGTGGGAAATTATCGTCGTGACCTATCAATGCATATGAGTAGTGAAATACATGGAAATGGTATTGATGGCTATGGAAGTTTATGTAAATTGTTGTCGTTGTTTCTTGAGGATTGTTGTTGTTGTCCTTTGTGAATTGTTGTTGTTGTTGTGTTGTTTGTGAATTGTGATTGTTCGGTGGGATCGGGTTGCGCGCCGCAACAAGAAGAAATAAGGTGTGGGTTGTGGTGATNAGAATGCGACCGCAGATCTTGCTCGGGCTTCTATTTTCTAAATGTTTTACCCGACCCCCCGTTTTAATAAAACACCCCCAGCCCCTCATTTTTAATGATCTTCTGCACAAAATAAGAGAGAGGAAGAGAGAGTCTTGAGAGAGAAAGTCATCTTCTCCAAATTTGATTCTTCAAAACCATCCAGGCCGGGAAATTTCAAGCTTATCTTCATCCCCCTTTTCTTGCAGGTAACATCCCTAGCCCTTTTCACTGAATTTCTGGTTTAATCTAAGGGGGGGGGGGAGTCTCATGCTTTGGGTTTTGAAAATAGTGGTTGAACTCATACATGCATGTCTTTCTATAACCTAAAACCTAGTGAGAGTAATTGGGTAGGAGTAAAAGATGGTATAAAGAGGGGTTAAAAAGTGAAATATGTTCGGGTAGTGATTTTGAACCTTGAAATTCTAAGCTATGTGTATTAATTTGTGCACTATATTGTCGTTGCTAGATTTTAGGTGAATTGGAAGTAGAAATTAAAAAGGGATTCAACTCCAGGTATGTATGGCTAACTTTAACCTTTGTAAAACCGCCATGCTTGGTGTCCAAATACTTGGTATGTGATATCTTCATGGATTAGTTGTGAAGTTAAACTCTTGTGAGTAGTATCTGTTTTCTTGTGTAATCCATTTGTGAATTCATGTCAATGTGTGCCTTAAACGTTGTTGGTTAAGACGTCCGATATAGTTGTGCAAGTAAATGGCAATAAACCAAGTTGTAATTGCGAATGTGTTATGTGGTAAGAACTGTGGAATAAATGATGGAAAGGAATCGAAATTGGTGATATTGAAATAACTCTGGTAACATCCTTTGTGGCTAGTTGTGGAAAATTATTGTTGTGATTTAAATGGTACAACGGGCGGTTAAAAAACATGGAAATGGCATTGATAGTCACATAAACACTGTGTGAGTTGTGTTGTTGTTCTTTGAGATGTGTTGCTGTTGTTATTGGGATTTGTTGTTGTTGTTCCTGAAACTTGTTGTTGATCTCCTTGTAAATTGTTGTTGTTGTGCTATTGTTTGTGAATTGTGATTGCTCGGTGGGATCGGGTTGCGCGCCGCAACACGAAGTAATAAGGTGTGGGTTATGGTGATAAGGGTGGTCGAGGTAATAAGGGTGGCCGAGGTAATTAGGATGGAAAGTGATCGATATCACTATTGAAATGAAACATGAGAACATTTTGAAATTGAAAATGCGGAAATGATGATGGGGAAAAGGAGAGATTGTCAACTTGTTTGCCTTGACTGTTTTTCCTTGTGTGTATTCAATTGTTGTTTCCCTCTATTGTTTATTATTTGTGTATGGTTTGAAGTTACTCAGGGTAAAGTTTGTTATACATACTAGTACAATTCAAATGTACTGACGTCCCTTTTGTCGGGGGAGCTACATTCGTGTTATGCTTGTAGGTGGATCCGTAGCAGGTACTCCAGTCCACCGATCGTAGCTCCCCTTCGTCATCCATCAGCTTTTTGGTGATCCCCTTTCCTCTCGGGGCCCTATGTGGTTCAGGCCACATTGTTTCCGGAGTTTTATTTGATTTTTTGTAAGGTATAGCCGGAGCCTTGTCACCGGCAAATATTGTATTATCCTGTTGTACTATTAGAGGCTCCGTAGACAGTGGATGTGGGTTAGAAACTTGTGTAGATCCGTGCTTTCATACATTGGTAACGAGTTGGTGATTTCATTATTATTATGTAAGTATGTAGGTGTGTTGTAAATTAAAAAGTGTTCTTAATTAATAATTTGGCAAATTCTTGGAATAATTGAGTAAGGAAAACATGGGGTAACATGTGGGTTAGGAAAGGCATCTAGGTTCTCTTGGCTGGGGCTACCCGGTCGGGCGCCGGTCATGTCCCTCGAATTTGGGGCGTGACAAAATCGGCCAAGTAACCAGTATTATGCCCTTTGTTGCAGCAACCTCATGGGCACCGGGCCAAGTTCACGATTTGCCCGGCTGGGTTCGGAGGCTGGTGACCCATTCGCCTTGCGATGAACGCTAGTGGCGAGCTACATCTCGCATCAGGTGGGGAGTGGATCATCAAGGTATGTGCGTATGTTTGCTTCTTTATCGATATGTTCCTGAGGCGGTATTTTCCCATCTCATCTACGCTTGACGCGCTGTTTTTGCAGCTATAGGGCGGTTCCTCGGGGCGAGGCAGCATTTTCCCGGAGAAGAGATGGAATCGTTAGCTTCCGAGCCGAGAGACGACAGCAGCAAGAGGGTCCGAGACCCACCATGCGAAGGAGCTTCTAGCGGCGCTGGTCGGGTTCGTATTTCTGAGGACGGGGCATCACCCGAGTTGGCTGTCCCCGGGGTACCTATTTCTCGGCGAGCGGCTCCCTCGAATGAGCATGTTATGTCCGGAGCCGGTTCTTCCGGGTTGCGGGAGCGGTATTATCAAGAGTGTGTTCGGATTTGGAGAAGACTTGCCATCTTCACTTTGCGGTGAGTTCGTGTATAATTCTCTCATACCCCGCGTCTTCCTCCCCTTATTGAATCTTTCTTGCGCTGGCTTGTGATAGGCTCAAGTGCGAGCTGCTTCGTCAAAAGGCCAAGTTCCAGAGGGTTCGGGATGAGGTGGAATCCCTTAGGCTTCTTTGCAAGGAGAAAGAAGTTGAGTTGCAGCATTGGCGATATGAGGCGTATCGGAGCTCGAACTATGAGAGCTATTTGATGGAGCAGGTAATTTCCTGCAGTGCGTTCTTCTCTCGTTTTAATTTTTAAATCTAACTTCTTCTTGTCGTGTTAGCTGCAAAAGAAGACAGAGACCTTGGAGTACCTCAAGGGTATGGTGAACCGTGTCAGGGCAGCTTGCGAGGAACTAAAAGGCCAAGTGCAGGCTCAAGCCTTGGAGGAGGTGAGCGCTTCAGCCAAGATTCCTACCTTCGAGGCCCAGCTCAACTTATCCCGAAGTAAAGCCAAGGTTTAAGCGAATATGATCGAGAAACTGGAGTGTGACCTCTCGAAGGTGAGGGGCGAGATAGTTGACGCGCGGGCAGAAGCCGCGCTGAGCCGAACCAGGGCGGATCATGAGATGGCGACTTTCATAAAGGAGGCTGCTGATGCCCAATCCGAGTTGAGGCAAGCCATTGATCGTGAGAAGAGGATCGAGGAATATGTTCGCCGCCGATCCCAGAGAGAAGTGTTCGAGGAAGTCGGAGTGAGAGGCTTTATCCTCTCGGAGGATTTGGCTCAAGCAAGGGCAGACGAGCGCGATGCTCGGTCACTCCTCGTGGGCGTTGCAGAGGGCGATCTTGACGGGTTTTAGCCTCTTGGCACAAAATATAGCTCCTACTATTTTGTAGCTTGGTCTCCGGCGCGCGCGGAGCGTGCCTGTAGGTGGAGAATGCTTTTGTCGTATGTAATGTAAGGAGAATTTCAAAGTGTCATTCTTTTTGTACCTTTTTTCTATCGTTGCTCTTGATCGTGTGGATTGGTTTATGGGATCAGTCCCTAGGCTGTGCTATGGCTTGAACCCTGATTAGCCTTTCGACTTTTTCCCGCCTTTGTGGGCGAAGGGTGATGACCCTATGTGCTCCTTGACCGAAGCATTTTTATGCGGGCGCGTGGCCTGGGGATTTGTCGTGACCGTTGATAGCATCGTCTGGGCCGTTCTTTTAGGCGTATGATGATTGAATTTCCCTCGGGTTCAGTCTCCGAGTCGGGATCCTGACTCGGGCTTATTTTACCCTCAAGCCCGTTCGGGCTGGTGATAATGACTTTCAATCTCTGCCTTGGGGCGTTTTGCGATTTTTCGGGTTCGGACTCCGAGCCGCATTGCGATTCGAGCTGTAGTCGACCCTTAAATATCATCTGAGTTTTTGGCCAGCGATGGTGACCTTTCGCATTGCTTGGCAATTGGGACCTTTCAATATGAGGCCTAGAGGCATGCTTATCCGGCGATAGTGGTACTTACGTTGTTTGGTCGTAGAGACCTTTCGATAAGAGGCCCGGAGGCTCGCTTAGCTGGCGACAACGGCACTTACGCTATTTGGTCGCAGGGACCCTTTTGATTTGAGGCCCGGAGGCTTTGCTTAGTTTAACTATTTTGGATTCGGTCTCCGAATCAGGTTATGATTTGAGCTCACTTTAATCCTCAAGTTGACAATTTTTAAGCTGATGGTCGTAGAGAGGTGTGAGGCCCGGTGGTTTTACTTAGCCGGCGACAATGGCACTTACGCTATTTGATGTGAGGCCCGGAGGCTTTTTTTAGGCTTTGTTTCCTCTCGTTAAGGTCTTATTGATTACTTTGCCTGACCCGTCGTCGGTTCTAAAAGAACCTCTATTTCAAGTCGTAGTCGGCGATGTTTTGAGCACCTCGGAAGGTTCATAGCCCATAGGTCGAGTAGACCGACGCTTCTGCGATTTTAGAGCCGACGTGGTCGGGACTCGATTTTTGCCTGTTGAGGAAGCCTGTGTTTAACCGGTACTTTCTGAAGTAGATTCGGAGGATTTTTTATCAACAGTCGGGCGTCCCCGAGTCGCGTTATATGGGCTGTGTCAGCCGTTTCGACCGTAGTCGTATGCGTTTGGCCGTAGCCATTTTTGATCCCTTAGTGATAATTTAGGCGTCTACGTCGAGTGTATGCCCTTTAGGGATTCTTACAAATTCGACTTATAGCCCAAATATCGGGATTTTCATGCCTGTTGAGGTCTTACAATTTTATCATGCCTGTTGAGGTCTTACAGTTTGCCATGCCTGTTGAGGTCTTACAGATTGCCATGCGTGTTGAGGACTTACAGTTTGTCATGCCTGTTGAGGTCTTACAGTTTATGGAGAATACATCTAATTTTGCCGAGGCTGCCCGTTAGGGTCTTACAATTTCGGATTTTCCAGTCCGTGGCAATTGGCGACAGTCTCCGAGTCATCGAGTTCGCTTGAAGACATCAAGTTTTTGAATTGCTCATGGTGAGTCTCCGAATATATCGGATCATTCTAGGCCTAAATACCGCCTTTTGTAGTCTTGGGGTCATATTGCGAGGGCTTTGTGAGCCCGAAACCCAAACCCTGGGGTTGCGAGGGTGCCGAATTGATTAAGTCTTCGAGCGTTTTGGGACGTATATGTTGTAGAGGTTTTTTGCTGAGGATTAGCCAATATATTTCTCTTCGAGGCATCGAAGGCTTGGAAAATATTCTTTATTTCTTGGCAAAAATATAAGTTGTAAATAGATGTTGTTCTGTTTCCGTGAGTTTGGTCTACATGGATGTGACTCTCCTGATTATCCGATATGCTTGTATGGTTCCATATTCGAAAATAGAGCGAGAGATCGTGCAGTTCTGCTGATAATCTTGTTGGCGGAACCCTCTTCATGATAGAAACCCGATCAAGGAAAGAATGCCCGACGGCCCCATGGCGGCCGCGGATCCTCGACCGGGATCCGGAACTACTGAGTGCCTTGGCTGCTAGCCTGGGTACAGATTAGCAACAAGAAAGGAAAAAAGGAAATGATAAAAGGATGCTGCGTTACCGGGAGCATGCCCCTCGGCAGCCGTATTCCTCGTCCGTCCAGGCCGGGCCGAAGACGCGAGTGCTCTTACCCTTTGACCTCATTTGAGGGTAAAAATGGTCATGGGTGTAAGGCGAGGAATCTCATTCTGTCGCTTGTAGCCAGATGCTTTGGCTCCGCGTCTGTCATGGAGTTTCACACCCTTGGTAGAGTAGGGCCGGAATTGCGTCCCGGGTGACGTATTCGCCATTGTTTGTACAAAGTGTCTGCATCCTGCGTCACCCGACGTATTAGCCCGAGCTTGGGCGGGCCGCGCAGGGGGAGCGATTTGGATGTTGCGGCAACTGCTATTGGGGACATATTAGCGGTCCGGCATAAGGGCGACATTGGTCCGGATTGTCTTATTGGCTTAGGCCCTACATTGTCGGTACAACTTTGGCTGACACACCTGTAATCATTAATGTATGTTTTATTTGAAAATAAGCTCGAACAAAAGGAGGGATTACCAAAACGTTAATGTGATGCCGAGGTGGAGTCTCAGCGTCTTTTTCCTCGAGCGAGAGGGTGCCCTTGGGGAGTATTCCCCGAGATCGTCCCTTTCTGGCGACGGGCACTTGCACTCTATGCTTTACGGATCTTAGCAGGGTACCTCCATCCTTTTGCGGTTGTGACGATATGCCGCAACTTGTCGGCTCTGCTTTGTTCGATTTCCCCTTGTCCGTTGAGCTGGATCCGGGTTCGCTTGCTTGGCGATTCTTTATGATCACCTTTGCTGGATGGTGTAGTTGCTGCTCTCTTAGGTCTATAACTCCGAGCACTTCGTGACTCTCGTGGTGGGCCACGGTTTCCTTGGAGGTGTTTTGGTCGAATAGGTCCGAGCCACCCGGAATTCCCGGCTTCACTTATGGTGACCAATATGCTTGGAACTGCAACGTTGAAGTCGAGCTCTATCCGGCGAGGTTTTCTTGCCGGTTGCGTCTTGTTGAATTTGGTATCATTGGAGGTTCCTCGAAGGTGTCGTCTTCGGGCTACCGCCTTGTTGTTGCGAAAGGCGTTGTTCCTCGGATTGTTTTTTCTGTTCGTGCCATGTGGATGATGGCTTCGTTCGTTCAGTGTCGCCTTCTCTGTTGGGGATCTGCCTGGATATGCCGGTCCAGTGAGGGTTTCTTGAGGGTTATCCGCGGCTCCGACTTGGGTCCGACGTTGGTTGCTGGTATATGACCAAGCCTCGACCGGATATTTGACTAAGCTTCGCTCGAATTGCTCTGAAGCTGCCGGGTATGCTTTGTTTGGGTTTTGGGCGAAGGCCCGTACCACCCTACTATTCGTGACCGGGAGTGGTCTCGTTTGTCTTGTCGGATAGTGGGGCGCAGCTTCCCGCTATATTTTATTTCTTCTTCTTCTCTCAGCCTTCGGTGCATTGAGCGCTTTTGGCATTATTTTGATGGCGTTGGCGTGAACTTTCACGGATCGTGTTAGTACGATGAGCGGGTCCCCAAGATTAGATGTCGAACAATGGTGTTGCGTTGTTGTTTATTCCGAGGGAATTTCTTCGAATCCCTTCATCAGGACGGGCACGAGTTCTCCATTTTGGGGGTCGTCGTTTCTGAACGGGCGTGCGTGAGTGGTGATGTACCTGTGAGAACTTGGGGTCCTGTCCATGGAATTTTGTTGTTTCTGACTTCCGCGAAATAAGTCCCGGGATCGTATCTTCTGCAGACGGTTGCTGTAGGAGTCTCCGCGATCGTGAGTCGATCTTTTCGATAATGTCCTCTAGCATCCTCACCGCTACAGGATATGTCATTGGTTTGTCATTGACCGGTACCTTGGATACTAGCTCGGAGCGAGTAGATATTTTGGGTGCTACCGCGCCAAGAGTCTCCGGGTGGCTCTGTAGCTGACAGATAGCCAAACGTTGTTCCTGCAACATTTCAAAAATAACACGAAGATCAACTTCCCGTTCTGCCGGGGCTGGGATTTTTCGGGTTTCCTGTCGGTTAGCGTGTTGCGTACCACCATCGAAGTGCAAGACTTCGTTACCCCAATGTGCAGCGTACAAATCCATATCCGCTCGACCAATCTAGATGCGTTATCAGGGTCTCGCGGTGTCGTGCCAGCCGTTAGGATGCGCACATTGTTTTCCTTGCGATTTTTGGGGTTATCGTCCTCGATTTCCCTTATTGAGCAGACCATTAACCTGAAATCGAAAGCTCCTGGGCAAGAAAGAGTGTGAGAGATATCGTGAGTTTAAGTGACAAAACTAGCAAGAAAATAATCATTATTATTTTTAGCCCCACGGTGGGCGCCAAACTTTTTAGTGTGAAAATGGTAACAACAATTAAATTTATAAATGGGATTCTAAAAGTACGTGATATATTCCCGAGCTAGTTTGGAAGGGTCATTAATGTTAAATACGGAGTAAGACAGTAAAGACCAACCTAGCCAAGACAACAATCGAACCAGTAAGGGGGCGTTCCCGGGGTTATTCCTAGTAGATACCTCGGGGCCAGGCCTCGAGCCTACCTCGGGCCTGTCTGAGGTAATCTTATCGAGGGTAGTCGGGAAGAGGATAACAGATAAGTATGTGTATACAAAGCGTTATACCATCAATCTTGAGCTAAATGACGAAGAACAAATGAAGGACAATAAAATGCTAATGCGACCTCGGGGTCGAAGAACACAATTAACTTAGAAGAAAGAGAGAGAGATTGATATTATTGCTTATTGGAGAAGTGGAGCAATAGCAGTCCCTTACAAGGAGGGGTGCGTCCCCCTTATATAGGCAAGGGGACTCGATAAAATATGCATATATTATTTACAAGAGTGGAAAGATGGGACGGCCTATTGCACGTCATCTCAGTAGGCTACAGATAGACTGGCACTGTCAAGTGTTGCCATGTGCTTCGGAAGCATCTCCTCTCACCCTGACCTCGGGCCCTGCTTTCTTTGATTTGGACCGCGACGAGCCCTGTGGCTGAGAACTCGATCGTTGTCTCCCATCCTCGGGGTCTCGAGAAGGGCTTCCAAAATTGTCTTGATTGCGAAAATCAAGTCTTCTGATTTTTATCGCATACATGTAAATACGGCAAGATTAAAGCTGAATTGTTGTATTAATCATCGTTTCACATGAATTTGGGGTTGAAACCTTATATGCGTGAAAGATGTGTCTCTATATGATCAATGTGCTATTCTTGATAACTTGAAAAGGTGCAAGGAATGTGAATCATGTATTGAAACTCTTAGACCTTAAATTGAGATTGAAGCGGAACATGTTGTGCCATCTATGAAGTCTTATCTATGCTTTAATTTTAAATTACTCTTGTGTGCACCTATTGTCCTAAATTGCAAAGCTAACATTGAAATTGGGAATGATGCGAAATGTGCCCTAGTGCCAGAAATAATGTGATAGTTGTGGTCCCAAGTGCCTATGAAATAATATATGTGAAACAAAGATTGAAACGAGATGAGTAATGAGAAGGAAACAACGCCTTGGTAAGGCGGCCTAGCCGATCGGGCCGAGATCGGACTCCGCTCAAGATAGCGGTGGTATTGTGAATGAATTGCGGAAAAAGGGAAAATGAGATTGTGCTTGAAGTATAAGTCTCAAATGAGGCAACCTAGCCGATAGGGTCGAGATCGGACTCCGCTCAAGATAGCGGTGGTATTGTGAACAATGATGAATAGTGTGAAATTCCCCAAACTAAAAGCTATGGAAAAATGATATGAAAATTGTATGATTCTTTCATTTTATAATGTGGTGATCATTTAAAGTGTTGAGTTATACTTGTGATTTCCTTATTCTTGTATGAAAGTTCTTTCTAACTAGATGGTGTTAGTTATACATACTAGTACTATTCCATGGTACTAACGTCCCTTTTGCCGGGGGCGCTACATTTTTAAATGAATGTAGGTGGCTCTATGGCGGACAGTGCCGATCGTGCGTAGCGGAGTGTCCTCCTCTCGAAGTCTTGGTGAGACCCTTTTTCCTTCAAGGGGTTGTGTTGTACATCTTTTGTTGTAGACTTCCACTTTTGACGTATAGCCGGGGCCTTGTTGCCGGCTTTGTCATAATTTGTCTTTTGTATGCATAGAGGCTCCATAGACGTTTTGTGGGCTATGTATGGGTGTTGGATGGGTTAATGAACTGTGTTATAACTCTATTCTCTAGTTCGTCTAAACTATGAGTGTATGAAATCTTGGAAACTTAGCCATGATTTAAGAATTTTGATATAAAAATGAACAATCAATGTTGAATGTTCGATTTTGCAATTGGGTTCCCTCGATTGACCGCCGGTCGCGCCTCCCGAGTTTGGGGTGTGACAAACTTGGTATCAGAGCCTAAGGTCTTAAACTGTCCTAGGACGTCTCGGAGCCATGTCTAGTAGAGTCCTTCTTATCGGTGTGAAGTCGACCACATCTATAAGTTGGAGGCTACTTGAGCATTATGAATAACACCATTCTTTGATATTCTGGATCGTGTGGCAATTGTGAAACTATTCCTCCTCTAACTAGTGCATTCCTTCAATTTTATCAGTGCCTGGCACCTAAGAAGAAAGCCAGAATTGGCCAAGGAGCCAGTGCCACCCCAGGAGTGGCCGATAATTCACTAATTGATATTGCAGGTAAGGATAATTTCCCTGCTATCACCCTGCCTGATTCTTCTATTCCGGAGCAGACAACCTCAGTTCCTGCATCTACGGGGGGTACCACTATCCCTCCCATTAATACTATTGTTCCGCCTCCAGCCCCAGCTTCTGGTTCTGGTATTTCTGATGGGGATCTTAGGGGAGCTATTCAGATGTTGACTCAACTAGTGGTCTCTCAGGCCCAAAGGTCAAATGCCGCACCCAGTTCTTCTAGCTAGCAAGGGGATTCCACCAGTTCCAGGGTGAACAGATTTGTTCAGTTAGGCCCTCCAGTGTTTACGGGTGCCAATCAAGAAGAAGACCCTCTGGATTTTATTGATGAGATGCACAAGACCCTCAGGGTTATGCGTGCAACTAAGACAGAGGGAGTAGAGTTAGCTGCCTACCGTCTGAAAAGTGCGGCCTATTCGTGCTTTGAGCTGTGGGAAGATTCCCGTGAGGAGGGGAGCTCTCCAGCGAGGTGGAGCGAGTTTGCCGATGCATTTATAGATCATTTCCTGCCTGCCGAGACAAGGGCAGCCCGTGCAACAGAGTTTGAGAATCTGAAGCAAGGTAGTAGAAGTGTATGGGAGTACCATATGGAGTTTGCCCGCTTGTCCAAATATGCTATTCACATGTTGCCCACAATGGAGGCTAAGGTGCGCCGGTTTGTTCAGGGCCTTAATCCTTTAACTATTAATGAGGCTTCTACAGCTGCCTTGAATTCTGACATGAATTATGGGAAGATGGAAGCATTTGCTTAGGCCACACAAAACTGCTAACTGAAGAACAGAATGGAGAGAGGGGGTAACAGAAAGACCCGGTCTGCGGGCAACATGGGTGAGTCACTAGTTGGGGGAAGATCAGCTCTCCCGGGAGGATCATCAGGGCTGTCCTAGTCTGTTGCACAGTCTTCGGCAAGTGCACCGCATTTAGGGCCCAGCCAGCAGCAGCAATGGAGTCGTTTCAGGCTCAGTCAGGGCGACAGGGGATCCCACCAACGGGGTCGGTCAGGAGAGAGGTCGTAGCAGCAGCAGATGTCCTTGTGCCCCAGGTGCGGGAAGATACACTCGGGGATTTGCTACATGGAGTTGCCCGTATGTTATGGATGTGGGATGATGGGTCATATTCAGAGGCATTGACGTGTGTCCTTCCATGGAGCAGGTAGGGGCACAGCACAGCCAGCCAGCCCAGCAGCTGCTACATCTTAAGCCCCCTCTCCAACTCGAGGTACCCCAGCACTCGCGGGGCGTGGTGCAGCAGGAGTGGTGCATAGAGTTTAGGAGGACCCAACCTGTTCTATGCTATGAGTCGTCGCCAGACTGCAAAGGCTTCTCGAGATGTTGTTACAGGTATTCTGACTGTCCAATCTCATGATGTGTGTGCACTAATTGACCCCGGTTCTAGCTTGTCCTATATCACCCCCTTTGTTGCTATGGAATTTGGGTTAGAACCGGATCAGCTTCATGAGCCATTTTCGGTGTCTACTTCGATTGGTGAGTCTATTACGGCTGCTCGAGTTTATAGAGGTTGTGTCGTCACGGTACGTGGTAGGGATACCATGGCCGATCTTGTTGAATTGGGGATGGTCGATTTTGATGTAACAACGGGAATGTATTGGCTTTATTCGTGTTTTGCCAAGCTTGATTGTCGGACAAGAACTATGAGGCTTGAGTTTCCTAATTGTCGGCTATGCAACTATGAGGTAAAGCCTGTAAGTCGAGGAGGCCACCTTGAAGGCCGAAAGTGTCGTGGAAAGAAAAAAATTTTGCTTGATTGTGTAACAATTAGTTTCGATTTGAAAGGTACCTTATAGGTGTTGTGATTTAAAATGTGCAGTCCATGTTCCGGTGTCATTATGATAATGTGGAGCTTGGAAAGGTAAGGTTCGTGTTATCGATATATACATTGTGATGCTTTGTCGAGTTGTGGATGTGTTTTTAGGATGGTTTTGGTGGTTCTCTGGCAGGTGGATAGGCCTAGTTACAAAGGAGATGCTGCCGAAGTTTTTGAAAAATTTGGGACTTAGTCAAAATTTAGAGACGTGAGGTAGGTGAGAAAATAGATATATTATGTTAAGTGTTTGGGGGCAGACTCTACTCCTCATTCCATAATATATCGTTGGAAAAGCCATTTCAAAGGCCTAGAACTTTCATGCTTTGAGTTTCCCCAAATTCATTACACATTTTCAGTAAACACTGATGGAATACAGACCTTCTGCAGAATTAGTCGATTTTGTCAAATCTTATGCACCACACTTTCCATCTTTATTTTTAAACAACTATTTTCACCCATAATCATCTCGATGGGACTTCACATGCTCAAAATATATCCTTACTACTACTTTAACTCATTCATACCTAAGCCAAATTTGCGGGGTGTCACGTTATCTCCCCCTTGGGATCATTCGTCCTCGAATGATTGTCCTAAGTGTAACTTCTGCCAACTCCGGAACTTAAACGGGTCTGGGGCAAACATAAGCTTTCATTAACACTTGTATACTATACTGAATGAATACATAATTACTAAACTGTTGCGATATTGAACTGAATGACTACTGCATTGACTGAATATTGATCTGCCATGGATACATGAATACTGAACTAACATGGATATATGAATATTAAACTGGCACGAATATTTGAGTAATCTGAGTACTAAGCTGGCATGAATGTCTAAGTATTGGACTAACATGAGTAGCTGAGTATTGAGCTGACATTAGTATCTGAGTAAACTGATATGAGTATTTGAGTATTGAACTGACATGAGTATCTGAGTACTGAACTGACATGAGTATCTGAGTACTGAACTGACATGAGTATCTGAGTACTGGAAACTTGAATGTTATAACATGATACGTGAAATACTAGTTGTACCACCGCTAATTCTGGTGGCAACTCCAACTCATAAGCTATTTGACCGATCTGTAGGATCATATACGACGTGATATATTTAGGACCGAGCTTTTCTTTCTTCCTAAATCTTGTAACGCCTTTCATAGGCGAAACTTTCAGAAACACCCAATCATCAACTTGAAACTCTAAGTGTCTATTTCGCACACTCGAATAGGACTTTTGGCGACTGTGAGTCGTCTTCAAACGCTCTTTAATCAACTTAACTTTATCATAGACTGATTGACCAAAAATGGTCCTTACAACTACGCTTTGCCAAACTTCGAACCATCTAATTGGAAAACTACACCTTCACCCATTAAAATCATGCTTTCAAAATGAGCAAGATAATCCTGTTATAAATTCTGTATTTACCATCTCCATTCAAAATATGTGTATCCTGTGGTAAAACACTGGGCTTTCTGCTGCTCGACTTTCACTTACTGATAATTCGGACACTTGGCCGTAAAGTTTGCGACATTCTTTTTTCATGGCGTTAAACAAATAAATCTCCTTGGTCATGATGCATATTTGGGGGACCTGGATGGAAAGAATACCTGGAATTATGGACATCTAACATGATCTTCCCTCTTTAAGTCCATCTACGTCTGGAACACACAATCTATCTTGGTACCTCAAAGTACAATCATCTCCCCCTTATTCAAAATCCATCATCTTATACTTGTGGATCTCCTCTTTCAACTACAACATGTAGGGATCATCTTATTGTTTCTCCTTATCTTCTGCTACTAAGGGTGGACAAGTCATATTCTTGACAACGTCATCTTCGGAGTCCAAAGTCGAACTCCTATCTTGGCTGGTGAACTTCTTTTAATAGAGTTCTCTTATATACCTCAATCATGAGTTATAGCTCTCCCACACTTTTTGTTCTTAAGAACTTCCTGAAAACACTTATAGAATTTTCGCGAGCTAAGCCTTTGACATATACTCTAAATTTTAGAGTCTCGTACAATGGCACTACCCTCATAACACAAAAATAGGCATGATTTTACAGCTTTTCTGTGATCGTTTTATCATCAATAACTAAGCTCAGTGATCATTCTACTCACTTTGTGTTTCTTACACATGCTAGACATAATCCCTGTGGTAATTATACAATTTTCCCTCATTACCAAACTATTTTCTTTTTCGTATCCCATGCTAACTATTCTGGTTTCAAATCTGTAACTAGACTTACTACAAATATTCATATCACCCCTTAGACCAAAGGTCTTATACTTGCGGATCCTTCTTTTTTTTTTTGTTGGGATCCAAATAACTTTCCTTATTTTTTTTTGCAATTCTTTGCACTCTACGTCAATGAAGACTCATCTTCCGACTTACTTATGAGCTAGGAAAAACTAAATTATTCAAACAACAGAAAGCTAATATATTCACAACTATCATACACAATCTTAATAATTTAACTCTGCTCACACTGTCAATCCTGGAGAAAACCCTTTTCGATAACTCTTAAAGGCTATTCTTCTGTAGCTTGCTCTCTCACTGCCTAGCTGATTGTTTTTTTTCCACTATCACTGTACTTTGGGTATAACTTAAACTCTCTGGGTTCTAACATACATTCGGTATTTCAAACTGTCGTCCACTCACTAGAGTTAACCTGGCTAAGTAAATCAAATTGTATCTGTAGTAGCTCTGCTGAAATTTGCTAATTCACTGTATCAACTCAAACATACTAACTATTCTTTTGCTAACTACCTGCTAGCGTCATGTGTTCATGTTCTGCTTTGAATAACTAAAGTGAAGCACAAGGCTATTTCTAATTTCCCTCATCATCCGACCCTATTCTATGGTCGCATACTATCTTGTTTTTTCTAAACTATGTGCATAGATCACACTTAGGGAATTCACCTGTCTTAAACAAAATTAGAATATCTAACCCCAAACTTACTGTATAATACAAAATCATATCATACTATAAAAATCCGCGGTAATCACTTAGTCATATAACCCAAGGGGGAACTGCCATATCTTTTATCTTACATCAATAGCTGCTTCTTATAGTAGCTTACTAACGTGGTACTTCTAGTTTTGATTTGAACAAATCTAAGCAACTTAGAATCATTCCCTGAAATTCACTATTGGCTGCTCTTGGTTCTCATTGCATACATCATATCTCCTAGTCATTTGCATGAGTTCTACGAAAAATATATCTCTAATAATAACAATCGTTTCTGACTCCTAGGTATTTTACCCTTAGGCTCTTTTCTGTCCAAACTATAGTGACGAATGTTAGGGTCTGACATCTGAACTATCATCATCCTGCATGTGGCTCCATTTGCAAGAATTAAAAGAAATTATTCTCTGAGGTAAAACACATACGATTACCATACACAAACTTATCCCTCAGAGTATACTATTATCTGATAAATCACTTACTGCACCATCCGGCAATTCTTGGGTCTTAATCCGGACCTAAAATATGCGAAGATTTAGCTATAACCACTGTTACTTACATTTTGTTTGAGAACACATATGCATCACTGTATACTCACAAGTCACCAAAAATTCTGATACACTGAAAATTGGAGATCTGGTAACTAAATAACTGATAACTGGCATCCTGAATAACCATAAACTAGCTAACTGAAAGGTTGTATAACTGGTAACTGAGGTAAACTGATAACCATAAGACATCATAACTACTTTTGTACTTTCTGATAAGGTTATTCTTTAATCTGTACTACTATCCGTTGCATCCCACTTTTAACGTCCTCTCAAGTCTCATATTTACCAAGCAGTACTCCATAATTATACCCCAATGGGCAATTATCCTCTCTAGGACCATAGGTTTTCTCCCACACGTCGCTTGGGCATCCAATACGTTTGGAATTCGATAGGAGGAGAAGGTTAACTATTGCTCTAAGCTTCATGGCACGATCTAGACTAGAAATAAATGAGACAATCCTGGATGTCTTGGTAGTTAACTGTTTATATGAGTGGCCGGCACACACATATAAAGGAAACTCCACTAGACACGGCTTCATAGACTCCCTAGGACTCTTGAACCTAGTGCTCTGATACCAAGCTTTGTCACGCCCCGAACCTGGGCCTGGACGTAACACGGCACTCGGTGCCTGACTACATGTGACCGAGCGAACCAACTGGCTGGCTGAATCAACATGTGGTATCATAACATACTGAATGCGGAAGATAAACTAACACATGCTGATATACTGAAAGTCTAGATGATATAAATCAAAGTACGGAAATGCTAATACAATGTCTGAAATGTATTTGTAGCAAATATAGCTTAACATGAAAAAAACTTGAGACTCTGCCTAACTGTTACTCTAGTCTATGAAGCCTCTATTGAAGTACTGAAAACACTAACTATCTGTAAATACTGACAGGCTGTAAAGTAATGATAATGCCCCGAAAGAACTGGGGATCACCAAATAGCTGGTGCGAGAGTCCTAGCGCTCTGCATCGTTGACCTGTACATCATTACCTGCATTGTGAGATGCAGGCCCCAGGCAAAAGGGACATCAACACGTTTGAATTTTACTGGTATGTAAAGCAACTGAAAGAAAGAATTATAAATGCTAAAAATGAAACTAAGCTATTAACTGAAATGATAACTATTGAAACTGAAACTGAAGTGAGAACTGGTAACTGAACTGATAACCGAAAAGATATCTGGTAACTGATAACTAAACTGATAATTGATAACTGAACTGATAACTGAAAAGATAACTAATAACTGAACTGAATAAAGGAAGTAAGGTTATGAATACTCCCTCTTATGAATGATGAACAACCTGTTTATCTGAGTATTAAACTGCGGCCTCGAGCCCAGTATATATATGTGCACAAGCTGCGGCCTCGGGCCCAAGTATACGTATACATAACTGTGACCTCAGGTTCAAAATGCATAAAGCATAAACTGCGGCCTCAGCCCCAAAGATGCATAAAGCATAAACTCCGGGCTCAGGCCCAAATACAAGTGTTCAACATTCAGGGATTTCAAATCAGGAACTGAGAATCATACTGCAATATATGATAGTGAAATACTAAATCTCATTGAGTTACACGATACTGGAATACTAGATCACACTGAGTTACATAATACTGGATTACTGGATCACACTGAGTTACATTATACTGGAATACTAAATCATACTGAGTCACATAATATTGGAATACTGAATAGGACTAGAATGAGACATGTATTCTTGAACTGGTTATGAACACTAAAAGTTCGACTGTTTATGACATGCTGAGTAGGCTATACTGAGACTTAGGGACATCAAGCCCAAGTCTATATTGAATACGAACCGAGCTCACAATGTTCGAAATGAAAGTCATGAACGAGTTATGAAGCTAGAGAATAGAAGTTCTACAACTATTCATGGAACTAGGCTTAACTATATTTCTGAAGCAATTGATACGCGGTAAAAGAAACGTAGTGTAGGGAGAATCATTAAAATTCCCAAACATAGAAAGTTAGGCTCACATACCTTAACTTCCTGCTCTTGAGCGTAATACAACATTCGCCAACCCATTCTACTTTAATCTATATCAGTACAAGTCAATGGGATTCCATATTAGCAATAATGCTCATAGTTTTGTCACTTAAGAATTTTCTCAAACCTTTGGTGACATAAAGCTTCATAGTCCTTATTAATGGTGTCTCTACACCCAATAACTCATTCCCTTGCTCCTAGATAAATTCTAAAGTCTCAAATGGTTATAATCAACATTATTCTTTATCGCCCATAAGGTAATCAACACCCTTAACCAATAATCAACAATCAACAACCCAAGCCTATAACGCTTCATGCTTTTCTATCAAACCCATCAACTAATATCTCATGAACTAGAGTCTATAACCATTAATTCAATAATAGAATCAATTAGAGGGTGAAGATATTACCTTTTGACGTTCAAACCCTTTGAATTCGAGTTCTAGGCTTGCTTCCCTCAACAATAATGTCCCAATCGAATATCTAATGATATGGAGGGTTTACCCATGTTAATAAGATGTTGAGAAATTGAAATTAACTTAGAATCACCATTAGAACTTACCTTGGATGGTGAAGGACCCTTAAGGAGTTAGGTTCTTGAGAGCTTCCCTTTCTAGGAAAAGTTTTTATGTTTTGGGGATGTGGGGGACGAAATATAGCTTTAAACCGACGCCCCACTAGAGCCCCCGCGCACTTGGATGCCCAACCCGCGCTACTGGCCGCGCTAAATGGCCAGAATGAAACCCCATTAGCGCCGGCGCGCTAATCTCGCGTTAGTGGGCGCGCATATGGCGTAGTGTTCTGTAAAATGCGCATAACTTTTTGCACAGATATCCGTTCGGGCTCCATAATATATCGTTGGAAAGCAATATCAAAAGCCTACAACTTTCATGCTTTGAGTTTTCCAAAATTTCTTACACATTTTTAATAAACACTTATGGAATACAGACCTTCTGCAGACTTAGTCGATTTTGTCAAATCTTATGCACCTCACTTTCCATCTTGATTTTTAAACAACTATTTTAACCCATAATCATCTCGATGGGACTTCACATGCTCCAAATATATCCTTACTACTCCTTTAACTCATTCATACCTAAGCTAAATTTGCAGGGTGTTACATTCACCTCGCCTATCTATACTTGCGTGGCATGAAACATAGCGCCCAAGGAAAAGGGACGTTAGTACGAAGAATGTACCGAGTATGTAAGGCAGAAATGAAATGTAATAATAATAAGATACTATCTCGGGGAGAGATAAGAGTCAACTTATGACTTCTGACTTGCTGCTGAGGGCCGTAACATGTAGAATAAAACCCATTTGTATACATAAATAAAACTACGGCATAGTAGTTCTGACTACATCATTCTTGTGGCGTTAACTGCCAAACTGATCACTAGTAACTACCCTACCGGCCGTCGCACGATGGTAAACATATAACTGCCCAACCTGTGGTAAATAATTATTCATAGCAGCCCAACCGGTGGTAACTTGTCACGCCCAAAAAACCGAGGAGAGCGATCGGCGCTCAACCGAGTAAACCCGACTGAGCAAGCCTGTTAGGTTTCATTCTACCCAAACTAATTCATGAATATCATACTTTGTAAATTTATTATTAACGACTTCCATTACATTTCCATTAGCAACTTCATTCCTAATTTTCAAAATGTAACAAGTTTTATACATTCATCAAGAACATGTTTGGCAAATATTAACAATTCTAGTTCAGTTCCCAATATCAATCACCGCCCACAACCTGTCTACGGAGCCTTAAATACAACTGGAGAGTAATATGGAAATACCGGCAACAAAGTAAAACCCTTTCCTCTCTTTTCCTGGCTGGGTTCATTCGAACAAAGCCTGCAATTTTGATTTTACTGGCTGTTTGATTGATTCCCTTTCCATATTCTCACAAACCGTGTTACTATCAAATTCTTTCCATAAATAGACCCCTGTGTATTTGCCCTTATTGTACTTCTTTGGAAAAAAATTTGAGCAAACTCTTTCCTTATTTAATTTTGCCCGTTTGAAAATCAGAATCCCTTAATTAAAGGGAATCCTTTTTGTAATTGATTTCAAAACTATTCTCTTACCTTTTTCTTACTTGCTTGCTGCACTATAAAAGGGGACGACCCTTATGCGCTTTGAAAACTTACAAGGGAATACTCTTTAAGACAACTTTGAGTTCAATACTCTAACAGACATACATACTTTCAATTTCAATACTCTTACACTTCACCCAACACTCTACTCTCTTCTGAGACCTGCTGATTGTTTGCTTGCAATTTGGTTTTCAAGGCTACTGTTTTACTTTCTTATTTCCCTAAAACTGGTATGTTCTAATCTAAGTTTTAGCCTCATCCTAACGTGTTTACTGTACAGTTTCCACATCTCTGTCTGTTTTACTACTTATGTTTAATGTTAATTAGCAAGTCAATTCCCTTGCATATGTTTCTACTATGAATCCCTACACCCCTGACTGCATTACTGCCTGTGTTTAATGTTAATCAGCAATGTCAATTTCATTGAACACGTTTCTATTTGTGGATCCCCATATCCCTATTCCCCTCTATGTGTTTGAGTTAAAGTTTGGGCATGGCAGCACCTAAATTGTTGTTCATGTCTGGGCTTGATCCTATAAGGTATCCTAACTCCCAAACAATGTGGCTAACAGGCTGGTTAAGGGTGTGCCAACACTCCTAATTGCTGGGCATTACCACCAGCCTGTCTTCACTTTCTCCCAGAATCCCTACTATTGCACTTACACTCACTCTTAGTTTCTAAGTTCTGCCCCCCTCCTATGAGCCTTGCTTTGGGGACCTTGAGTTCCCTCTAAACTTGGACATTTGAGGGCTGGCCCTTCCACACTGCACTATATATAAATTCTGTAATGAATTTGGGTGTAAGCACTGCCCAGAGTTCATGAAGCTCCTGGGAACTCTGACACACCCAGAAAATGAGAAAGGCTTTGGAAACTAGATCTTTGGAGTTGGTTTATTTCATATTTCAGACCTGGAGTCTGAATCGGGCTCTCCTTGGTTGTACTCTAATTTTTGATGTAATTTATTCTTCTTGATTCGTTCTTGTTTGTAATAATTTTGTAAGTGCATCCTACTTTTCACTTATGCATTTCATATAGAAATCCTGCCTATAGTTCCGCACTTCTCATATATAGAAATCGTTCCTTCGGTTTTCTGCACTTATGCATATATAGATACCATGTCTTTAAGGTTTTGCACTCATATAGATACCATGTCTTTAAGGTTCTGCACTTCTGCATTTTAGAAATCATGTCAATAAGCTCTGTCTTTCATGCATAGATATCATATCAATAGTTCCTGCATTTCTGCATCTCATACAGAGAACATGCCTATAGGATTCTGTATTTCTGCGTCTCATATAGAGAATTTGTCTATAGGATCTCTTAAATTCTGCATAAACATCTAGGCAAACAGTTTATAGGTTTAAATAACAAATTGCCTTCTAGATACCATGCCTATAGGACTCTTGCATTTCTATAAACGTTTTTTCAAACTAACCACGCTTAGAAAGCATGCCTATAGAAGTAACCAGCTGAATCTGAATCGTCTACAAGTCTAAAATCAGTGGTAACGATACTCAATACCTGCAGAACTTATGTTTTTCTATAATCAGCAAGCATTCTTTAAAATCAGTGTATTCCTGCATTATTAGATATCATGCCTATAGGTTTCACCTAGGCAAGCCATTAGGTAATTAATCAACTACACCAATCTTTGATAATTACGACGAGCGGGCAGGCCTAATTCGAACTTCTTATCTGAAAATATGTGATAAATCAGCTTGCCTTAACGCTTTAAGTTAATTCAGACCATAACCAGTACGTGCAAGACATGCTAAACAATCTGTCCTTAAGTGAGGGTGCCTGTCTGAGCCTTTTTAACTGTTATGTGTTTCCCATTTCTGCTTCATGTGTTTTTGTTTGTCGCCTTAGAATTTTATCCTTTTAAACTCTGAAAAGCCCCAAATCTCCCTCCCCCTTTAGGACTAGTAGTCCCAAATGCCTCCGGGACAGATAGGATTGGGACGGGTAATAGCATGCAATAAGTAACGAGACCATTTCGCGCTTTAATACCTTAACGGGGTGGGAAAGGGTAGATATGGATATGATGACCACGCGATAACACCACGTGTATAAACGGTAATCGGGTGTTGTGTGGGGTGATCCATATTATTTATAAAGCTAGGACCCCCCTGTGACGACCCGACCCGTCGTGTCATGGGTTACCGCTCCGTTTCCACATTTTCTGCTTCTTTATGCTTCATTATCAGTGTCTTGTGTGATCGAGTTGGCTTGGATTGATTTTAGAAGGAATTGAGACACTTAGTCTCTTTAAGGAAGGCTTAGTTTGGAAAAGTCAACCGGATGTTGATTTATGTGTTAGAGGGCTCGGATATGAATTCCGATGATTCGGTTAGCTTTGGGGGATGATTTGTGACTTAGAAGTGTGATCCGAAGTGATTTTGGAGGTCCGGTGTAGAATTAGGCTTGAATTGGCGAAGTTAGTATTTTGGCGAATTCCGGTTGATAGGTGAGGTTTTGATCCGAGGGTCGGAATGGAATTCCAAGAGTTGTTGTAGATTCGTTATGTCATTTGGGATGTGTGTGCAAAATTTCAGGTCATTCAGACGTCGTTTGGTCGGGTTTTTGATTGAAAGTGTATTTCGGAAGTTTTAGAAGAACTTAGGCTTGAATTCGACGTAATTTGATGGTTTTGGTGTTGTTTGAGGTGTTTTGATGATTGGAACGAGTTTGGGTGATGTTTTAGGCTGGGTTGGCACTTTTGGTTGAGGTCCCGGGGGCCTCGGGGTGATTTCGGATGGCTATCGGGATGAGTTTTGGACTTGTGCAAATTGCAGGCCTGCTGCTTCTGGTATTTCCGCTTCTGCGGAAAAGGAACCGCAGAAGCGGTCTCCCAGGTGAGGAAGGTTGATCGCAGGAGCGGTTTTCGTGTGGGCTTGGCAGGACCGCAGATGCGGGGTGGGGACCGTATCTGCGGAGTCGCCGATGCGACTTTTGGACCGCATAAGGGGTATATGGGGCCTTGGTGATTTCCGCAGGAGCGGCCATTTGACCGCAGAAGCGGAGCGGCATAAGCGGAAATGGGACCGCAGAAGCGGATCATGGACATAAGTGAATTTCCGCAGAAGCAGATACTGACCTCAAAAGCGGAAGTCGCAGATGCGGTAATGACTAGTAGAATATTTAATTGGTCTTCTTCGCGAATTTTTGAGGGTTTCTCATTTCTAACTTCGGACTTGGAGAATTGTTGGCGATTTTGAAGAGGGATTTCAAGGAGCTTCGATAAGGTAAGGATTCTTGGGCATAAAACACAATCCTATGGTATTATTACATGAATTAAGGCTGGAAATCTAAGAAATCATGGGCTAAAAATGGAGGTTAGGGCTTGAACTTAAGAGAGCTAAGATTAGGGATTTGAGGGGTCAATTGAACTCCGATTTTTGTGATTTTGATTTGTATGAACTCGTGGCGAGATAAGGAACCCGTTGATGTGAAAATTTCTGAGTTTCGGGAAGTGGGCCCGGGGCTCTGGTTTGCTAATTTCGGGATTTTTGATATTTTTCGATTGTTTTCGCTTGGGCCTTGTTCCCTTAGCATATTGTGACGTATTCGTTCTGGTTTTGGATAGATTCGATGCGCGTGGAGGCCGATTCGAGGGGCTAAGGCGTCATGAGATAGAGATTTAGCCGGTTCGAGGTGAGTAATGATTGTAAATGATATTCTGAGGGTTTGAAACCCCGGATTGCACATCGTAGTGCAATATTGAGGTGACTTGCATGCCGGATAGCGAGCGTGGGGTAGAGCACCGTTGGGGATTGCGACTTTGTCCGTCCCGATTGATGAATTTACCGCTTATTTGACTGAAATTTACTTGTTATCATCATAAATTGGGCTGATTGCCATATTTGGGCTTTGTGCAAGCTATTTGAACCCTTCGGGGATGGTTGTCGATAATTCCTCACTGTTTTAATTATATATTTCAACTCAGTCATGTATTTTTCCACTGTTTTTAAGACTCAGCCAAGTTTATTTTACTTTAACACTTGAAATGATATTTCTAACAATATTTGGGCTGAGCATCATGTTTTACTGTTGCCCTAGTGGCTTATGTGATTTTGACTGAGTAAGGCCGAGGGCCTGTATTGTGAGGACACTTTGTATCGGGCTGCACGCCACAGCAGTGACATACGGATTTGATATGAGGCCGAGAGCCTAGATTTGATGCCACGAGATGGCTTGATATTGCGCTTGGGCCGTAAGGGGCCCCTACCGGAGTCTGCACACCCCCAGTGAGCGCCGTCAATGATAAATGGATTGGGCTGCACGCCGCAGCGATGGGTGGATCGGGCTGCACGCCGCAGCGGTGCCGGTACTATTTGATGTGTTTACCTTATTTCATTTGTCTGCCATTATATGTTGTTGTGCTTCTTCTTGCAATATTTACCTGTTGTTCTGGTATTATCTGATAACTGAGTGTTGTGCCCGAAAGAGGTTTAAACTGAGCTAAGATGTTTCTCTATAGATTTCACAGATTCACTGTTTTCTAAAAAGGGTTTACACTGCCTCTACACAGCGTGATGGTTTGCTTTACGTGATTTCTTACTGCTCAGTTGTTATTTACCTTTATTACTCACTGAGTTGGAGTACTCAGTTTACTCCCTGCACCTCGTGTGCAGATGCAGGTATTTATCCACCCGTTAGCGGGATCAGAGGCAGAGTTATAGGAGTTAGCGAGGTGACTGCCAGCGTCCGCGGCACCGTTTTTTTTTCTTTTCTCTTTTGTTCATTATTCCAATTTGTATATTTTAGACCTTGTAGTTGGATTTTATAATAGATGCTTGTGACTTGTGACACCCCGATTAGGGCTGTGTTGGGTTGTACTTCCGCTAATTATTATCATTAAATCATATTTAACTGCTTAAGAACTGTTTTAACTGTTTTAAAAGGATGAAATGGGTTTAGTTGGCTGGCCTTGTCCCCACGAGAGGCACCATCACGACCGGGTCTGGGTTTGGGTCGTGACCAGTTGGTATCAGAACCTAGGTTACTAGGTCTCACGAGTCATGAGCAGGTTTAGTAGAGTCTCGCGGATCGGTACAGAGACGTGTGTATTTATCCTCGAAAGGCTGCAGAACCTTTCGGAAAACATCACATTCTTGAATTCTTATCGTGCATCCTTGTTTCAGCTTGAAAATAAACTTTTGAAATTCTTTCCACGCGTTCGTATGCGCGTATGAGCGCTCAGTATCATATGTGCCTTGATGGCTTGTGATTCCCCGATCGAGGGGCGAGATGATATCTCTGTGAGTTTATGTTGGGCCAGTTTGGAGGACTTGAGGCTGGATCTTTGCCTATGTCTTGAGCACCGAGGTGCTGATTGTGTGAACAAGTGTTTTTGAACTTATACGTTCGGTATTGTCCCCATTAGTGGAAGTGACGGCTGGATAGCCACGTGATGAGTATGTTAGTACTGCGAGATGTATTTATGTGACTTGGGAGTGACGAGGGAGGTCTGCTGGGTGATACATGAACTAATAAGTGCTTGATTTCCATTGTGACCAGATGTGTAGCCCCGAGTTATGGGCGCGTGAAGAATCTTTTCATGTCTCCTAGTTGGGAGTGAAGTAAATTTCATGTTGCGGTATGAGTTCAGACTCAGGAAGACTAAGTAACTGTGTAATGTGTATGACCGTGGAAAGTATATAGAAATGTTATATTGAGGCGAAACAGGTGGGTTATCTCCTGCAGAGTGTTCTAAGGTAGTGTGATCCTTATGTGTATGTTAGGAGATCTCATGTGCAAGTGAAAAGTACATGTTGGAAATTTGAAATTTCGGGTCGCCTAAGAGAGTGGGCTTAGTTGTTGCAGGGATGAATACGAGAAGTGTAGAAGATTTACAGTACTAGATGATTTGTGTTTTCACAAGCTCACAAATGATTTGAGTTTAATCTCACTATGGTATTGTGGCATCAATAGAGTAAAAGTGTTATGAGTTATTGAGCGTATCTTGATCTATGGCTTCGAGCCAAGTGGGGGAGTCTGCTGTGAGCAGTTGATTGCACGGTTAGGTGCTATGTTGGTTCCAGTTTGGGGCATGCGAGTGAATTAGCTATGGCTAAAGTAAAGGAAAATTTTGACAAGGGTTATATTATGCTTCATGGGTTATGAGGATTTATGGAATGTCTAGAGTTGTTGTTGGTAAAGAATGCTCGGTGCATAGAGCAGGAAGTTGCTTGGTTGTATTGGGATGAGGATTTCATTTTGCGGTATCGGAGTGCCAATGAGGCACGGGTGGTTCTGTTCGTTAGGTCAGGTAATTTGCAGTTTGAATAAGAGTGAATGACTTTCGAGAATGGTTCTAATGTGTTCAACATTCTACAGGGAACAATCGGGTATCTTAAGGTTGTGTATGTGGCTAGAGACTACGTTTTCATTGGAAGAGGTCAAGACTTGTGGTATTTTTTATGTTAATGATGGGATTCTATGTATCAGTATCAGTAAAGTAAAGGTAACAGACTTAGATTCACAGGAGGTTCTTCAGAGTAAAGTATTCTGGAATGTGGTGTTTCTCAGAATATTTGAGAGGGTATTCAGCGGCTTATGAGTCTTAGTCAATGTGGTTTTATGCTGGGGTCTCGTGTGGTAAGCCTGGGTTGAGGCATTGTGGTGCTACAGCAAGAGGGAATATCAAGTTGATGATGAATCGGAAGGAAATTTAGATAGATGGAGTAGCTTGATAGTAGACCGAATCGGTATGGTAAGGATATGATTAATTCTTTGTATGTGTTCGAGGTAATGGGTTCTTACAGGTCTTATGCAACAATGCTCTGGGGTTTTAATGGCTTTCTTAGCTTGGTCGAGTTAGAAGGATTTAGTACTGGCAGGTCTGATTTGTGCAAATGGAATTCGGAGAGTTCTTGACGGTTTTACCGCGGTTTGGAGGTTTATATTTTCTGTGGCTCGGAAGGGAGATGAAGTTCTCATGTTATACTAGGATGGTATGGTATATGCGGTATGTAGTGGAGGATCGAGATCTGCGTGTGCTAGGTTACAGTTCAGTTCTTAAAGGAAGTTCATAAAACTCTTAAGCAACGGGTAGCCTCAGATAATGAAGGAAATGGTACTGCTAATTGGAAGTGATTTGATGAGAGTATATGTCTTAGAAAAAGGGTAATGTGATTAAACTGATGATACTTCGGTAGTATTGCAGCACTTTCTTGTTGGATCGACTGGTGGTATTCGGGTTTGCTTGGTGGCACAGGGAAATTTTAGAGTATCTATCGTGGAATGATTGGGTATTAAAGGTGTGCATGTGTTCGGACGACGAAATTGGGAATGGATATGTGGAGACGGAAATTCTCATATACAGGCTATGATATGGTTGTAGATCGTACGTATCGGCACTGTTTAGTAACTACCGGGATTTGGAGGCCCTAGAGGATCTTTCCTTGCTTGGTATGTTAGATTTTGGGTATGATATTGGGGTGTAGACTGGTTGTCTCAGTGTTGGGTTATTCTGGACTATTGCTCTATGGGCAATGCCGAAAACGCCACGGGTTGAGTGGCGAGGTGCGTCGGGTTATGTTCTAGCAGGGTGGTTTATATTTCAAAGACCCAGCGGACGGCTGGGAAGTATTGCCTTTCTTAATTGGGCCTTCGTAATGGATGTCAGTGCAGAGGATTCTACCATTGTTTCAGTTCTGGTGTTGAGGCACTTTTCGGGTGCGTTTCTTGTGGCCGGGCATGTTGCCAGGCGAGGTTGTGGATTTCGGTATTAATTTGGTGCCGGGCACCGTATCGTATGGCTCCAGTAGGAGCTGTAGTAGTGGAAGGAGCAGCTTCAGGCTTCTTGACGATGAGTTCGTTGGCAGGTCAATGTGGATGTGTGTTCTAGCTTGAGTCGGCTTGGTTGGCCCCGAATTGTATTGTTGAGGGATAGGTTGATTCGACAGTTATTGAGCTTGTTAGTGATCTGGGGAGATCTATGAGTTGCTTTTATGTGTTGTGAGACGCTACGATTTGTTGGTTATGGGCACATGTGGTGCGGTTCTATTGGGAATTCATAGTGGAAGTCGAGAGGGAAGAGTAATTGGGTGCTGCTCGGTGAATGGAGTATCGCTTATGACCTATCGGGTTATGTGGCATATGTTATCTATCTCACCGTGGGTGTAATGATTTGCTTTGGTTCCGGACATCAATCGAGCATGGTTGTCGATTTCGAGCATAGTGACTTGAGTGTTTTATGTGGAGCAGTATTTGGATGGGATCGCACGTTTCAGCAAAGCTGTGTGGAAATATGACCTTGCGGGTCATATTTGTGTGTCTATTTCTATAATGTGAGAAGGGTTCTCAGCCGTGTGATGGGATGATATTGGTGAGCTTGCGGTACGGCTCTTTCGTTTGAGTCAGTTTCATGATGTGAGTATGTTTGGGTTGTTGCTTATTGGTGCGCGGACTGCGCAAGTTGTGGCGTTAGCCTGTCTTGGTGTGTCATGTCACCAGAGTAATTGTGTTGGAGTAGATGAGATCGTTGGGGGCCTGTAATGAATACAAACGGATTCGATTTCAGCATGTTTGATGGGCAAATATCGAGGTTCGATTCAGAAATTTGCTATGGTCCTTGCCAAATGAGAAGTAACCTTATGGATGACTGATCTGAGAGATGGTTATGATTTATTGCGTGATCCATTTACCACTGGCAGTATATGGAAGTGTTGAAATGAGACTTTAGTTGATAAGAGGTTTCTACCGGTATTCGGGTGTTGTGTGCAGTTGCTGTGAATGGAAGTTATCGCTACATATGTTTGAGTTACGTGGTATATCGGATAATTTCCCTTGAGGTTGCAGGCATGGGTTACTACAGCTAGTTCGGGTCTATTCAAAGTATAGGTGTGAGGTTTTGATCGTATTGATGGTTTCAGAAGTGAAAATGTGGTTCTATGGTTTATGAGCTAGATTGGATTGTGTAATTTTAGTTAAAAGGTATTATCGGACCTATATGAGATAGGGTGACGTGGGATCACCCCCGGGTTTATGCATGGCAAAGTTTTTCAGCTATTGGTTGGCTTCTAGAGCAACTCTAGGTACGCTCGAGGACGAGCGTTTGTTTAAGTTGGGGAGGATGTGACGACCTGACCCGTTGTCTCATGGGTTGCCGCTCCGTTTCCACATTTTTTGCTTCTTTATGCTTCATTATCAGTGTCTTGTGTGATCGAGTTGGCTTGGATTAATTTTAGAAGGAAATGAGACACTTAGTCTCTTTAAGGAAGGCTTAGTTTGGAAAAGTCAACCGGATGTTGACTTATGTGTTAGAGGGCTCGGATATGAATTCTGATGAATCGGTTAGCTTTGAGGGATGATTTGTGACTTAGGAGAGTGATCGGAAGTGATTTTGGAGGTCCGGTGTAGAATTAGGCTTGAATTTGCGAAGTTAGTATTTTGGCGAATTCCGGTTGATAGGTGAGACTTTGATCCGAGGGTCGGAATGGAATTCTGAGAGTTGTTGTAGCTTTGTTATGTCATTTGGGATCTGTGTGCAAAATTTCAGGTCATTCGGACGTCGTTTGGTCGGGTTTTTGATCGAATGTGTATTTCGGAAGTTTCAGAAGAACTTAGGCTTGAATTCGAGGTAATTTGATGGTTTTGGTGTTGTTTGAGGTGTTTTGATGATTGGAACGAGTTTGGGTGATTTTTAGGATGGGTTGGCACTTTTGGTTAGGTCCCGGGGGCCTCGGGGTTATTTCGGATGGCTATCGGGATGAGTTTTGGACTTGTGCAAATTGCAGGCCTGCTGCTTCTGGTATTTCCCCTTCTGCGGAGAAGGAACCGCAGAAGCGGTCTCGCAGTTGCGGAAGGTAGATCGCAAGAGCGGTTTTCGTGTGGGCTTGGCAGGACCGCAGATGCGGAGTGGGGACCGCATCTGCGGAGTCGCCGATGCGACTTTTGGACCGCAGAAGCGGTATATGGGGCCTTGGTGATTTCCGCAGGAGCGGCCATTTGACCGCAGAAGCAGAGCCGCATAAGCGGAAATGGGACCGTAGAAGCGGATCATGGACATAAGTGAATTTCCGCAGAAGCAGATACTGACCACAAAAGCGGAAGTCGCAGAAGCGACAATATGACCGCAGATGCGGTAATGACTGGCAGAATATTTAATTGGTCTTCTTCGCGAATTTTTGAGGGTTTGTCATTTCTAGCTTCGGACTTGGAGAATTGTGGGCGATTTTGAAGAGGGATTTCAAGGAGCTTCGATAAGGTAAGGATTCTTGGACTTAAAACACAATCCTATGGTATTATTAGATGAATTAAGGCTGGAAATCTAAGAAATCATGGGCTAAAAATGGAGGTTAGGGCTTGAACTTAAGAGAGCTAAGATTAGGGATTTGAGGGGGTCAATTGAACTCCGATTTTTGTGATTTTGATATGTATGAACTCGTGGCGAGATAAGGAACCCGTTGATGTGAAAATTTCTAAGTTTCGAGAAGTGGGCCCGGGGCTCGGGTTTTGCTAATTTCGGGATTTTTGATATTTTTCGATTGTTTTCGCTTGGGCCTTGTTCCCTTAGCATATTGTGACGTATTCGTTCTGGTTTTGGATAGATTCGACGCGCGTGGAGGCCGATTCGAGGGGCAAAGGCATCGTGAGCTAGAGATTTAGCCGGTTCGAGGTGAGTAATGATTGTAAATGATATTCTGAGGGTTTGAAACCCCGGATTGCACAGCGTAGTGCTATATTGAGGTGAATTGCACGCCGAACAGCGAGCGTGGGGTAGAACACCATTGGGGATTGCGACTTGGTCCATCCCGATTGATGAATTTACCGCGTATTTGATTGAAATTTACTTGTTATCATCATAAATTGGGCTGATTGCCAACCCTTTGGGGATTGTTGTTGATAATTCCCCACTGTTTAATTATATATTTCAACTCAGTCATGTAGTTTTCCACTGATTTTAAGACTCAGCCAAGTTTATTTTACTTTAACGCTTGTAATGATATTTCTAACAATATTTGTCCTGAGCATCATGTTTTACTGTTGCCCTAGTGGCTTATGTGATTTTGACTGAGTAAGGCCGAGGGCCTGTATTGTGAGGATACTTTGGATCGGGCTGCACGCCGCAGCAGTGACATACGGATTTGATATGAGGCTGAGGGCCTAGATTTGATGCCACGAGATGGCTTGATATTGCGCTTGGGCTGTAAGGGGCCCCTCCCGGAGTCTGCACACCCCCAGTGAGCGCCGTCGATGATAAATGGATCGGGCTGCACGCCGCAGCGATGTGTGGATTGGGCTGCACGCCGCAGCGGTGCCGGTACTATTTGATGTGTTTACCTTATTTCATTTGTCTGCCATTATATGTTGTTGTGCTTCTTCTTGCAATATTTACCTGTTGTTCTGGTATTATCTGATAACTGAGTGTTGTGCCCGAGGGGCGGAATTCTGTGCTTATCTGCACTATTTGTTTTGCATTCACTTGCGTAACTGCTGAAAAAGTCATTTTCAAAAGAGGTTTAAACTGAGCTAAGATGTTTCTCTAAAGATTTCACAGCTTCACTGCTTTCTAAAAAGGGTTTACACTGCCTCTATATAGCATGATGGTTTGCTTTACGTGATTTCATACTGCTCAGTTGTTATTTACCTTTATTACTCACTGAGTTGGAGTACTCACTTTACTCTCTGCACCTCGTGTGCAGATGCAGGTATTTATCCACCCGTTAGCGGTCTGGCTGATCAGAGGCAGAGTTATCGGAGTTAGCGAGGTGACTGCCAGCGTCCGCAGCACCGTTTTTTTTTCTTTTCTCTTTTGTTCATTATTCCGATTTGTATATTTTAAACCTTGTAGTTGGATTTACACTCTAATAGATGCTCGTGACTTGTGACACCCCGATTATGGCTGTGTTGGGTTGTACTTCCGCTAATTATTATCATAAAATTATATTTAACTGCTTAGGAACTGTTTTAACTGTTTTAAAAGGATGAATTGGGTTTAGTTGGCTGGCCTTGTCCCCACGAGAGGCGCCATCACGACCGGGTCCGGGTTTGGGTCGTGACACCCCCCCCTGCATTCCTTTACTTGTTTAATCTTTCTGAATTTCTTTTTTAAAAAAAAAAAAGAAACTGCTCAAATTTTCAGCTTCTTTAACTTTTCTTTTACTTCAATTGCTTGCATCAATTATGTAAAAACCTTCCTTTTACTTGTTTATTTTCAGAACTTTAAAATTGCTTTCTTCCCAACTTTCAGCTTCTTTTGCTTCAGTTGCTTTTAACCATTATGTGAAAACTATTTCGTATTTGCAATTGTTGCTTGTTCACTTGTCATTTACACTTAAAGTCACAATTGTAGCATGGTCGGGAACCACACTAGTGGATCTTGAGGGGTGCCTAACACCTTCCCCTCAAGATAATTTCAAGCCCTTACCCAATCTTTGGTTTTTCTAAATCAAATTTCTTTAGTGTCCTAATGCACTTAATCATTAGGTGGTGACTCTTCAATTGCAAACCCAATTCCCAAAAGGAAACGAGTTGTCCGCCCAAATGTCATAAACCCGATTTCGCGAGAGAAAGGGGGCATTGACACTCAGAAGGGTGTTTCATTTCAATGGTCTGATGAGTGTGAGGAGAGCTTTCAGAAGCTCAAGACTGCCTTGACCACAACTCCAGTGCTAGTATTGCCATCAGCTTCAGGTTCTTATACCGTATATGTGATGCTTCAAGAGTTGGTATTGGGTGTGTTCTAATGTAGGAGGTGTTGATGCCCAATTGTTCCCTATGTATTTTCATACTCAAAATACTTTCGAAATAGCATGTGTATGCATATATAAGCATGCCCAAGAGTTTGGTATTTTTCCCTAATTTTTAAGATTTTAAGATCAATTTATTGTCTATTTCTAGCAGTACGAAATCCAATAATTATTCCCAAAATTATCATTTTTGGTGTATAACTTATTTCTATTCTCATATTTGCACAAAATATAATTAAGTTGATTTTTGTATATTTTTTACAAATTTATTTTAGTATTTCTAAAGCTAGATTGCATATAATTGCAATTATAGCCTATTTTACGGTTAATAGCATTTTACAATTTCAAAATTATTTCTAGTATTTTTGGATTAACACTTATGTATTATTAATTAGTTCACTGCTTTTAATTTGGTTTTAAAATCATTATTACTATTTTTTTATAAAATAAAAAGGGAGGAAATTGGCTATTTAACACATAGCCCATTTCTATTTCAATTGTAGCCTCAATTTGACCCCCCCCCCCCCCCCCC